>NC_067402.1:32943900-32961400 GCF_016432865.1 Antechinus flavipes | reverse complement strand
TAGTGTGACAGTATGTTATCACAGCATTAAAAGTAGATGCTGGTGGCTTGAGAAGGGCTTGTTAGGTCTTATTATCATTTCGTGTTCAACGAAGTTTGTGCTTCTTTATCCATAATTATTCTGGATAGCAAAAGATTGTAAATATTTATTTATTAGGGCTTATCTCCAATGAGCATTAAGAGCTATCAAAAGTGCTCAGTTAATCTGGTCTAGCCTGAACTTGTTTCAATACCATCCAGATGTTGAGACACTCAGCACAGGTGTGGGAAGGGGGTGAGGCTATTTTGAGGGGTAGATTATTCCAAAGAGGGGGCAGGTCTGGGGTTCTCTAATAGAGGAGAAGCTGGTGATTCCTTAGGATAGATTTGAGTTATAAGTAGGAATCCCGGCAGATGGTGTAAATTGAATTAAGGTGGCAGGATGCTGGCACAGGTAGACCTTGGGGGAGAAACTCTGATGACAGATACAATTTCACAGATACTGGGAGAAGGAGGGAGCTATAGCTTCTCCCAGTCTCTGTGAGATCTGACCCTGCTTTTTCTCTTTTTCCCAGGTTCTTACACCTCCTATTGGGAGGCTGATGGAAGACTGGAAGAGTGGGAATCAGTCTTTCAATCTATCAAGGTAAGAAACACTGCCTCTATGTCAGCACCTGACAAATAGCCCAGGATACCCCATCCTACTTAAAGCTCCAGGAGTCTTTTCCCATTTCTTATGTTCTCTCCCTGAGTGTTTTAAATTGACCATGGCTCACCTGGTGGTTAGAAAGAAAGCCCTAACTGAGCTCCAATAGGTGGAGGTTTCCCAAGTTTTAAGCAATGGATGTAAAGTATTTTAAGAAATCTTTAAATATTACATAAATGTCAGTTGGAGAATATAATTTTTGTCATAATCATAATTATCATCATCATCATCATTATTCTTATCCTCACTTTTACCATTTTTCTCCCTTCTTCTTGGTACTACTTGGCTCCCATTTTCATTCACAGTACCCCCTTTCCACAGCCATATTTCTCTGATTAGAAATGCAATCCTCCAGGAAACCTGTCTTGATCCTCCCAAGAGACTTGATATGTCTTTTCGTTTTAGCCAATTGTTCATAGTAAGTATTGTTTCAAGTAAGATAATGTGTCTGAATTTATTGTGCGATACAAGCTTCATAGGATTTAGGGGGAGAAGGGACCTTAGAGATCACTTAACATATCCCTCTCTTTTTATGATTGAGAAAATTGAGACTTAGGGAAGGAAACTGATTTGTTTAAATTCATATGTTGATTTTCCTCACTAAAAATGCCAACTAAAATCACTAGAAGAAGAAAAGAAGAGAGGAGAAAGGAGGAAAAGAGAAAGAGAAAAAGAAAAGTGGATAGGATGACAGAAATGTATGGGAGGGGAGAAGAAAGGTAAGGAGAGGAAGAGATTTATATTAAAGCATAGAGGGATAGGAGTAAAGAGGGAACAGATGAAGGAGAAGAAAGAAGCCTTGAAGAAAAGAGAAGTAAAGACTGAAAAAGATAGGAAACAGAGAAAGTAAGAGGAATGGTAAAGAAAGAAGAACAGAAAGGGAAGGTAACCAGAAAGGAAGAAAAGAAAAAGAGAAGAGAAGCTATAATGGTAGAATAGAGAAAAGCAAATGAGAGAAGAGCTGCTTTATGAAGATAGATAGAAAAGAAATGGACTCTTCAGCCTTAAAAGGAAAATGTTGAAAAGATACCTAATAGAAATCTATTATATTGTGACAAAAGAGAAAAGTTTTGTTTATTAAATATCCAGACACTAAAGATAATGGGGAAGCCTTTGAAACTTGAACAAGGGGAGTGACAGAGCCTGGATTCCAAGCACCATTCCAGAGCCAGCCTTTAACCTGACTTTGGCATTGTCCCTTGGGATCTTAATCATGGAAAACTGAATGGAGTGGACTATGCCATTGGCTCAATAAGGTAATTCCTTTTTAAAGATGTAGCCAAAAGAGGATTATGCACTATAACTATTCATCTGAGGGACTTCCCAGGCTCCAAGAGCTCTTCATACCCAAAGTTCTTTTGCTTCATAGGCTGAGTACACACATTTATGCCCATGTGTACATATGTGTAAGTGCATGTTTCTGGGTACAAAAATGTGCTCGTTGAATCATAGATTTAAATGTGAGAGCAATTCTGGAGATTATCTAGGCCTAATTTTTTTTTAATTTTAAAAAGAGAAAATTGAGATTCAGAGAGAGGAAATCACTCATCCAACCTCACACAGTAGTTGAGTTCAGATTCAAATTCAGGTGTGCAGGCTAAATTTATGGTTTTCCCACTCCACTGCCTTTTGATTTGAAAAGTCAAAGACCCATCTTCAGAATAACTTAAAACAAACTTAAAAAAAAATCCATAGTTTTTAAGAGGCTTTAATCTTTATCTGCTCTAAGTAGTACCTTGATCCCCCCAATCAAGATTGCCTTAGAATCCCATATGCATTTCAGTTGGGCACGGTCACTATACTTTTAGTATAAACCAAAGTGCACTAACAAATCCCAAAGGGATGGGGGGGGGGAGGGCTTCTCTTGTGCCCTCACTGTCCTGGAGCATTTACTAGAGCAGGATAGGTTAGCCCAACAGACAACCTTCACTCCGATCTCATGACCCATTAAAGAGTTTGTTGGATCCCCTGCATTCTGGAGATAGCAATTAGGAAGTAATAAGGCACAATTAATTTCAATATTGTGGCTTTTCTTCATCATTTCTGCTTGTGACTTTGCGCTAGAGGGTGAATAAACACCGAGTGAATGAAATTAATTTGATTTTGCTACTTCTCAATATGTCAGTACTTCTCTTTGAAATCTGACGGAGGAGTTAGCGGGACTGGCAAGCTTCAGCTGAGACGCAGTGACATCTCCATCACTCGGAGCTGCACACGGAAGTAATCTAGGGCAGCCGTTTCCCTTCCCTTTCTTATACTTGGATTTGCAATTTCTTTTTCTTTTTTTTTTCCTTTTTGACATTTAACACCATTAGAACATACAGCAGGATCCAAGTACAGTTTCACTAGAGGTAAAATGCAAGTGATTTTTTTTCCCCTATCACAGTGTGCTGGGTAACCTTTAGATACACAGCTCGCATTGCAAACATTGACATAATGCAGGCAGCTCAGTGCAGTGCCTAAAAATAAATATAAGGAGTTCATATGCTAGGAAGAAGAGATATGCATTTAAATGGATAAACAGCTCCAAGGTTTGCAGATTCTGGAGCTCCTTTGATCCTTTTCAATCTCACCGAGTACCACCAATTTGAACATCTCCTTGGGGAGTTCGCCCTAGACTACCTTCTGTTGGCTCAGGGGAAAGAGGGTCAGAGTGAAATTCTAATATCTGCCATCCACTCCTGGTTCTTCTACCTAGTGACTATTTGATGAGAGACAAGTTACTTTCTCTTTGGGGAGTTCACTGGAACGGAAGCTTCTCAAAAGCAAGGGTTTCTTTTTCAGTTTTTCATTGCATCTCCAATCTTAGAACCTTGGACAGTGTACTCTACTTTGCTAGTTATCCCTTGAGGGGGAGGCACTTTGATGGTTTTGTTTTTTGTATCTCTAGCCCTGGGCCTTGCAAGATAATTTGGGATTTTCAAGCTAGATTTCTTTTTTAAGTGCCAAACCTTGAACTTAAATCCTTCTTGTTCACATTGATTGGGCAATAATAGGTCCCAGTCCAACCCCTACCTTGTCATTGTTTAAATAATAGTTGTTTACTCTCCTAGATTGATACATATGTATACATGCATGTGCATGTGAATATATATATATGAATGTATGCTTTTATGTGTGTATCTGTATGTATGTGTGTGTATTTTTTTTCTTTTTTAAGTAGATAAAAGAGGTCATTCTTTGCCTCATCTCTTACCTAGCCTTAATCACTCTTTCTATGTTGCCTCAATCAAAATGAAAAGTGGAAAAGACCGTAATTTAAAAAAGGTCCAGGTCTCCCACTGGATCCAGGGTCATTTCCACTTTTCTTAATCTACAGCTTACCTCTGGATCCAGGTGACTCTGGAGGAGAAAGTGAGGCAGGTGACTTTGCACAGCTCTCTCTCCCTTAAACTCAATTCACTTTCAAGTCACGGCACCACCTTCCTGATACCATGATTCTTTTCAAGAATGAATTCAGACAATAGCAGTAGCATCTGGGCATGTGAAATCAGACCATGGTAGTGAAGTGCTATATAAATGCTAGTAGCAGCAGCAGCAATATTAGTATTACATGATCAATATGTGTTGAATTAATTAATAAATGTTTGGTGGATTGGATTGTTGGACTGGACTCAGTTTCTTCATTTTAATATTTACAAAACTCTTTACATTTGTTATTTCATTTGATCTCCCCCCAAAACTAAAAAAAAAACAACCTAATCCTATGGAGTGGGTTCTGTTAAAATTCCATTTTTCAGAGAGGGAAACTGAGGATAATAGGACTTGATCAAAATCACATATTTACTAAGAATGGTTTGAAGAAAGATTTGAAATCAGGTTTTCCTGTCTCCATAACTATCACTCTATTTACCATGCTACTTGATGGCCTTAGAAGAAATCAGAAATGGATTAATGGTTTTGAAGTCTCTTTCAACTCAAAATCTATTTCAACTCCATGTCACATACACATCCACAATCCTCTAGAAAATTTTCTTTCCTTATTGTTCTAATGATCATATATTCCTGGAAACTCTCCCCTTTAAATGCTCGGGTCTAACACTATTAGATGCCCTGGACCCGAGCAGAGGCATTTTCCCCAGATGATCACTCCTGTCATCAGGAGGTGTCCACAGAAAGTAGAAAAAAGATGTTTCAATAGCTGCGGTAGGTACATTATTTTATACCTTGCCTTCTTTGGACAGAAGGATTGGCTTGTGATTTCATATTCCTTAAAAATAGTACAGAAAATAATGGATTATATAGGAGAGAGAATGCTTCATATGATCTGATTCAAGCTCAGTTTTGTTATTCACTAGATAATCTTGAGTAATTCACTTTACCTCCACAAGCCTTAGTTTCTCTTATCTCTAAAATGGAAGATTGAACAAGACATTCTCTGAGCATTCCTTCCAGCTTGAAATCTAGGATGTGATTATTCTGCTGAGCCTCTATTTCCCTATTTTATAAAATGAGAGATTGGACTATAGCCTCTTCTAGTTCTAGGTCAGCTCTCTATTTGGGTCAAAATGGTGTTGCTGTAGAAAAAAAGGCAGGGCTACCGCTCTCCCCCTTTCAGAAATTATCTTGGCTACTTCCATGAATTTCAGGCTGAACCTAAATAAAGAGCACACACTGATGAACTAACGCAGGAAATATCATTTATAGAACTCAAATAAGGGTTGAAGAAATTTTTTTAAAAATTTGAACTTGATTCACACATCCTGAGCCAGCCATCGTAAAGCCATCCAACAGCTCCCACCAGCCCACCGAGTCTGGGTTGGCTCCACCCACACTGATCATCCTCCCTTCACCCCTTCCAACTACCCTCAGTTCCTTCAACTGCTCCCCAGTTTCCTGGGCTAAAAAAACCACAAGCATCTGCCTGCCTCAAATATGTTCAGAGTATGATTAATGACACAGACTTTGGTCAAATCCAAACCTGAAAGGAAATAAATGAGAGGCAGAGTAGAGTAAATCTGTTTTATAGCCATTGCCTCCTGATTTCTCTTAGCCTCTGGGCAGAAGGGCAAATATTTATTTTCCACGGTTCTCCTGATTTTATCTCATCCCTTTCTTTACTGTTTTAGTTCTGACTTTATTATTAACTTGCTAAATGATCTTAAGCAAGTCATTTAACCTCACGAAGCCTTACTTTTCTAATCTGAAAAATAATAGGCAGCGAGATCATCTCTAAGGTCTCTTTCCTGCTATAAAATGCTATGATTTAATGATTTTATTTTTGATCACTGTGAATTGTATAGGAGAAAAATAGATGAAGCTACAATTAGGACTTTTTTGATTATGGGCTTCGTTTCTCCCTTTCCCCTCCCCGCCCTGCACCTCCCTGATTTGTAGGACTTTAATTTGCTCACGGAAATAAATTTCTTTAGCATGTAGATTATATAAAGACAGGCCTGGAAATGATGAAGTGTTATGGAGGAAAAGAAAATGTTTTATTATAGAAAGCAGCAAAATTTTCAAAATTCAACCTTTTTTCCTTTCTTTCTTTTCCCTAATCTAATACAGTGTCTGACACATAATAACCAAAAAATCCATCAACTAGTAGTTGTTAAGGAATTACTATGTACTAGATAATGCACCAAGATACATTCAAGATATATACAAAGTGGATATATACATGGAAAAATTAACTTTAGAGAGGAGAGATCAATGAGTAAATGCTGATTGGTTGATGAATTGCTCATCTTCCCAACTTGAGAAGTCTAAGATTTACGTTCTCTAGTACAGCACAAAGGATGCTGGATTTGGAATCAGGACAACTAGGCTTGAATTGTACTTGCTCTATGACCTTCAGTAATCATCTGCTTACTACCAGTGTGACAGTGATGAGATTGTTTCACTCCTCTGAACTTCCTTATCTTCTAAATGATCAGATTTCATAGCTGATCTTCAAGATTTTTCCTAGCTCTAAATCCATGATTTCCTCCACAGAATTTATAGGCTCATTATTTGGAGCTGGCAGAGATCATCCATTCCCTCATGAAAGAAGGAGGAAAACTCAAGTTCTCTAAACCAAAAAAATAGTAAAATTCAGATGCAAACCAAGATGTTCTATCTCCAAATTTAGTAAATCCCCTTTTTATGAGTCATTCTCAATTCACTTTTGGCACAGGACAAGTATCAACTCAAAGAGAAGGGCTTTATTATTATTTGGTCATGACTTACTCTTCATTACCCCATTTGGAATTTTCTTTGCAAGGATACTGGAGTGGTTTTCTATTTCCTTTTCCAATTTATCTGGAAACTGAGGCAAACAGGATGAAGTGACTTTTCTATGGTCACACAGATGATGTTTGAGGCCATATTTGAACTCAGGAAGAGGGTCTAACTCCAGGCCCAGGACTCAATTCACTGAGCCACTTTGCTACTTTAGCTACTTTAGCTCCTCCATTGATGGTGCAGTGGATGGAGAGCTGGCCTTGGGATCAGAATAAGCCCAAATTCAAGTCTAGCCTCATATTTTATCTGTGTCATCCTTGGCAATTCACTGAACTTTGTGGTCTCATTTCCTTCATTCCCTAAGTATTCTTTGGATTACCTTTGAGAAGAAGACCAATTGCATCATGGGAGTGTGAATGAGATTTAAGTGAGACAGAGATGCATTAAGTCATCTGCCTTACTCTCTCTTGCTGAGTCATTCAAGTCCAGGAGCAAGTCAAAAGTCAGGATGACTGGTGATGGTCCAGGATAACTTTGGTGTCTTTGATGTCCAACTAAACTCTAAGCACTTTGCAGTACCTGCTTCAGCAGCCTTCAGGGCCATTTGGAACAAACTATTCTCATCCACCCCTTCTGCCAGGGGGAGGCTTCACATGCTTGGGGTGGACCTTTCCTTGACTTTCTTTTGGGTTTGAGACTTCTTGGTTATTTATTGGGATGTGCTCATGTTTCAGCTTCTTAGAGTCACAGGTGAGAGTTGGATGACAGGTGAACACCAAAGGTAAATGAACACTCCATCTATAAAATGGAGATAACAGTCATGAGGATCAGCTGAAATAACAAAGGTAAAGTTCTTTGCACTCTAAATGCTATTATTACTTTCATTAATTAAGTCAGTTGTAGCCCATCTCCCACTTGGTTCCTAATCAGTGTCTGTGTAGCTGCCATTAACTTGTCTAAAGTTAAAAGGAATTAAATGTCTTCTTGGAACATGGAATCTAGGAAGGGATAAAACAAAACCGAAAAAAAAAATCAATTAAATTAGACTATGAACATCATACTCTGAAAGATCCCGGGCTACACTGACATTTGGAAGGTTCCCAGTTTTTATCTTTGATCTTAGGTTTTTGTAGTGTCTGAAGGGAACAGTTTTATGATGGTAAAAACAAATGAAATCAAACTATTCTCTTTCATTCTATCATTAACATTGAACTATTTATCTATTTGGTTTTCAGAAATATTTATATATATATTTTTAGCTTCATTTCATGTACAGTTAAAAATGGAATTTGGCAGAATCCTTTTTAGTAGTTTTATCCCATGAATTTCATGGGACGCTTTGGTAGGAAACAAAAATGGGCACTTTCCTTAGAATCAAAAGACTAGAATTCAAATCCCAGTTCTGTCATATACTACTTCTGTGATCTTGGGCAAGTCATTTAAATTCTCTGTGCCTCACTCCTCTATGAAATAAAGGGGTTGGACTCCAGAAAATCTGAGGTCCCGCTTAGCTCTAAATATAGGATCCTATGAGTATGGAACATCAAACAGAAAATGTTAGTCCCGGAAGGAATCTACCCTTCTTCTTGTGGGGAGAGAAACAGATCTATTCATGCTGGAAAAGTGACTTACCCAACATGACAAGGCAATTTTTTATCACCAGCAATTGTCAATACTTTTCAAACCTGAATGATTCAGGAGTGATGAGATTCTTTGCTGCTCAGAACTAAAACGCAAATAAGTTATCTGTTGTTAAAGAAAACCGTTTCTGGACTTAATATGGACTTTGATTATTGTTGTTCAGATCCATTAATTTATCATGAGGAAACAATTTCTTGAAGAACAAGATGTCTGTAATTTTCATACGCGAACTGGTGCACTGATAGATCCAAGGATTTGCTGGTGATACAAAACAAGTATGCTTCAGGTGAGAATTTGAATCCACTATGGCACACTGGATCTCCACCTAATTCTTTTTTTTTCTGATGCAATAGGGGATAAGTGACTCGTCCAGGGTCACACAGGTAGGAAGTGTTAAGTGTCTGAGGTCATATTTGAACTTGGTTCTTCCTGACTTCAGGGTTGGTGCTCTATCCACTGGGCCACCTCGCTGCCCCTGCACCACCTAGCTGCCTGATCTCCACTTAATTCTTAATCCTTTAAAATATATAAATTTTTGATTCAGACAGTACACACAGGAAGGACTATAGGAATGAAATTTGATTCAGGAAAATTCAAGCTTACTTTCTTATTAATGTTGACCTTGCTAATATTATAGAATCAAGAACAGAGAGGACAAGATGCATTAGGAAGAATGTAATTCAGAATGTACTAAGGTTCAATCCTGTGAGCTCTAAAACAGCAGCTAGCACTCTGAATTTTATAATTCAGACTCAGAGAAGAGAGGAGCATAAAGCATCTCTAGGTAAAAGAGCATGAACACTTAATAACTTCATGTATAATCCCACATGGTTTTTGAAACTCATTGAATTAATTCATCTCTCAACCAAGAGTGAATTAGAACGATTGTCTTTCCAAATCCCTTCCCTCCAAGAAATGAATGTTCCCATCTTTTAACATCTTTGCTAAGTGGACATGGTGATACAGTGATTTCTCAAGGTCTTTTTAATTTGTGTTTATCTGATTTATTACCAATAAAATCATAGATCCAATCTCTATCTGTCCTTATCCATATTTTATTAATTAGTGATTTGAACATTTCCCCAAGTTACTATTATTTCATATACCTAATATAGTTTATGTTTTTTTTCCTTTTATAAAATAAAAATTCTTATACTTTGACTTTTGAAGGGATTTTACAATTTTTGAAAGAAGCACAGCTTTTGATATTAATGTTCAGGGTAACAGGAAATGTGACTCATCACTAGGATATGACAATAAAAGAATACGGTATAATATAATCAAAAGAAACAGATTAGATTAAAGGATCTGTAGACTTATTGGAAGTCAAGAAGACATACTCATTTGAAGAAACCACAGACCGGAGAGGGATGAGATATAGAGTGGACATATCAGTGAAACACAGAAGGGAACATAATGGAAGATGTCTAAATGGAAGAAAAAAAGAAGTGATATTTTGGAATGAGTACACTAAAGACCCCTTGTCAAGAAGGAGGAAATGGATGATGAGTCTAGGACAAGGATCACATAAGGCGCAATAAAGCTTAATGAGAAAAGTCTGTTTAAAAGATCACATTTGAATCTTGGCTCTGTTCTGGAGAACTTTGTGTCCTAGCCATTTAACATTTCTATGATTCAGTTTGCTCGTGTGTAAAATAAGATTGATTAGTCAAGTTAATTTCTAAAGTCACTTCCAATTCTATATTCTAGAATCAATGTGATGCACATGAGGCAGTGGATACTAATCTTGATTCTTCCACATGTTGGACATGTAATCTTGGATAAGTCACTTAAACTCTCAGAACTCTCTAAAATGAAAAGTTGCAAAGAAGGCAATGTTTTGACGGAGCAGAGGAAGCTTCTTTACAGGAATTCTCATTCTATTAAAAAACAGGTGTGCTTTTAAAAATTGTAGTAATGATTTAGTACTGAAGGAAGACTAGAACTATTAAATTGGCTTAATGATAATTCACTTTTCTAAAGAGAGGAAGCACTGAGACGGACTACTTGGATGTGATTTGGACAAACCAAGTAGAAATAATAAAAACTGGGGGGGAAAGTGACTGTGATGGCAGGCTTTGACATAGGAGGAAAAAGAAAGGTAGAAAAAAGAATAGCCTGATCTACTGTAGAGATCTGGAGTGAGAAGATTTCCAAAAGTTAAGAAGAAATATAGCAGGATAGAGCTTGACATTTTATGGGTAAGTTGATCCAAGATGAATGGGTTCATCTTAAGAATAAAATGCTAATTACAGGAACACAAATCCAAGAGATGTATGGAATAAGACTGAGGTGGAAGTATGGGACATCTAGATATTGACCAACTTTTTGGATGTTAAAAAGACACATAGATATATTCTTCTCAGCTATAGGAAGATTCATTCAAATATCAGCTCCTTCTCTCTGGTAACAAGAGACCGCCATCCCCAAAGGCACAATCATAAACCTCTTCAACTTTTGATGAAAAAAAAAAAAGAACTTAATCCTTTGATCACATTTGTGAGTATTGCTGGAACTGGAACAGTCTCCATGTTCATATATTTCCTTTTTCAAAACTTATGTGATTGTTAACAGAAAGAAAAATCCAGAACTATGGGAAAGTGTGAGAATCTTTGCCAGTTTCAAAAGCTTTTCACATTTAACCAAAAATGGGAACCTGTTAAAGAGTTGCAGACTGTCAAAGTGTTGACCAAATGAAGTCTCCTTCTAAAGCACACTCTATGAATCTAGTGGAAACATTTCCGCACAAAGTAGACTACTGAAAAAAGTGTGCAGAAATACTTCTGCTACATTTTAAGGATCTCCCTACATTTTTGGGCTCTGAATAAGAAATTCCATTTTGCCTTAAAAGTGGCAAGCTTGGCAATCTCTGCAGTCAGTCCAAAAAAAGATTCTCATATTTGCTGTCTTGTACTAAAGTTGAATTTTCTATCATGTATGAAGCTCATTAAAGTATTTTTGAGCATTAACAAATTCACATAGAGGATAGCTGACTTGGAGAAATAGGAGTGACATTGTTCTCTCAGAGTTGTATCAAGAATATTAAAACTCAAAAGAAAATGAAACTATTACTGTTAGGCATAATCTCTAAGGGTTTTATCTTTTCACACACATACATATATATGTGTATATGTATATATAATATATTTGAGATTCATTTTTATTATTATTAAAGTTTTTTTAAACATATGCATAAATAATTTTCAACATTCATCCTTGTGCTCCAAAGTTTTTCCCTCCCTTCTTCCCATCTCTCTCCCCTAGACAGCAAGTAATCCAATATGTGTTAAACATGTGCAATTCTTCTATACATATTTATACACTTATCTTGCTGCATAAGAAAAATCAGATCAAAGAGAAAAAAATGACAAAGAAAATAAAATACAAGCAGTCAACAACAAAAAGAGTAAAAATGCTATGTTGTGATCCACACTCAGTTCTCACAATCCTCTCTTTGGTTGTAGATGGCTCTCTTTATCACAAGATCATTGGAACTGGCCTGAATCATCTCATTGTTGAAGAGAGCCACATCTATAAGAGTTGATCATTGTATAATCTTGCTGTTGCCGTGTACAATGTTCTCTTCATTCTCTTCACTCAGCAGTAGTTCATATAAGTCTCCCCAGGCCTCTCTGAAATCATTCTGCTGACCGTTTCTTATACAACAGTAATATTTCATACCATTCAATTACCATAACTTAGTCAGCCAATCTCCAACTGATAGGCATCCACTCAGTTCCCAGTTCCTTGCCACTACAAAAAGGGCTGCCACAAACATTTTTTCATATGTGGGTCCCTTTCCCTCCTTTATGATCTCTTTGGAAAACAGGTGCAATATTAACTTTTTTAAAGTTAGGAAGGAGACAAGGAAAAAAAATCAAACAGGGAAAGATGTATGTAGGGCAATATCCCTGGATAATGGAGACCAAAGAAAATGACTCAGATATTCTTTTTTTCTCTGGAAAAGTAGCATTACATTGTGGCAAGAATTTTAGACTGTTTGATCTAGTCATCATTCAAACTCCCTGAGTTTCATTTTCTTCATCTGCTAAATCCCCATTGCAATATGGATCCTGTGGGGTAATTGTGAGGAAAGGCAGGTATGAGGAAAGCCCTTTGGAAAACTTAAAATGTTACATGAATGAGATTATTATGCCTTTTGTTGTTGAAAAAAAAAAAAAGATCTTTAGTCTGGGATAGAAACAAAAAGATATTTAAAGTGAAATGAAACCCCAGTTAGGAAATAGTAAGAGATATGTTAATTACACTCCAACCAAATCCAATAAGTTGCTATTATGTGCAGGACACTAGGCTGAGTGGTGGGGATAAAAAAAAAAATTGGAATCTGTCCTCAAAGAGCTTATATTCTTAATTTCTTTCTTACTTCCTTCCTACTTTCCTTCCTTCTTTCCTTCCTTTCTTCTTTCCTTCCTTGCGTCCTTCCTTCCTCCCTTCTTTCCTTCCTTCCTTCCTTCCTTTTCACTAAAGCCATTAGGGTTAAGTGACTTGCCCAGGGTTACATAGCTTTAAGTGTCTGAGGTCAAATTTGAACTCTGGTCCTCCTGACTTCAGGACAGGGATTGATTCTTTTTGCTTGCATTCATATTGCTCCACTTGGTCCTGCACATAGTATCTAATAAATTATTGTTGGCTGATTATTGAACCTTGAATTATTTAATCAGGTTATTGAATATTTAAAGGGAAATAGGCAACAGAAAAGACACTGACATCAATGATAATGATTTCAATAGTTTACTTGTAGCAAATTAATTGCCATAATAATGGAAAATAATGAGATCAAAGGAAGACTGAAAGTTCTTCAGTCAGCAGAAATTTTACTTGCCAAAGATGTCTGCCAAAAGATTCACTGATTTAGAACTTAAATTTGTGAGGATCAACCAAGAATATTTGTAAAGCACTTACACAATGCCTAGCACATAGTAGGTACTATATAAATGTTTATTCTCTTCTTCTTTTAAAAATCTGATGGTTGATAGATGATATAAGTAATATTACTTCATAAAGTGAGGAAGAGTAATGGAAGGCATTATTGTATGTTTTATATATTCATATACCATATTGTATGTATTTATATATATTATATAAGATAAAAATATAAAGTTAAATACAACTATGCAAAGTAGTTAAATAAAAATTGGTTTTGAGGTACAGTACTAGTAGGTGTTGAGGATTTGGAAAGTAATCATGCAGAAGATCAGACTTGAGCTGCATCCTAATGGAAGAAAGGCGCTTTACAGAGCAGAATTAAGGAAAGCTGGAGTGCATCCAGAAATGAGGGATAAAGAGTACAAAGACACAGGTCTTTTACCTTAGGTCGATTAACATGTTAAAAACTAAACCAAGGAATCTGGAGAAAGGGAAGATTATCATAGGGGAGGAGAAAATCTGAGCCTTTATTATAACCAAAATACTGACCATAAAAACCTCAGTATTTCTTGATCTTTATGCTTGCTTTTCAATATATACAGTATCAATATGAAAATTAGCTAAATAAGAGAGAAAGTTATACTCAACAATAGTCTTAATAAGGAATGATCAAGAGACATTTTTAGCCAGTTGGTCTTTTTTGTGTGGATGTAAATGATGATGACCTTCATCTTTACCTTTTCACAATTAACTAGAAGGTCTAGAGCAGTGATTCTCAAACTTTTGTTTTCAGTATCTTTATCCTATTAAAAATTATTGAGGATCTCTCCAAAGCATTTTTGTTTATCTGGATCATATTTATTGACATTTACCATATTGGAAGTAAAAACTATTTTTGAATTTGTAGACCCTCTAAAAGGGTTTCAGAGATCCCCAGGATTCTCTAGACCATACTTTGAGAATCACTGGTCTAGAGAATCAAAGATTCCATTGTGTGGTTAAATTGTCCCTCTCCCCCACATACACACTCTCTGAGCCATAGAGTGGCTTCTATTTATCTATATGTTAAGATCATTCAGGATTCCTTAGAAGATGTAATAGCAGAATTGTCAGATAAGAAATGAGTGGAGTGTAAAACAGAAGCATGTAACCTTGGCCCAAATGTTTCAGCACAACATCAAGAAGGGACTGTCCATAAATGGTAATGACCCTCCAGGGACTCCTGTTTATGGATAACATTGTACAGACCGCATTCAGTCTCTTCAATTTACAGGGCTTCTGGAAAGAGATGAGTAATCACTCAAAAGACTTTAGTGTGTGTAACCACACAAAAAAGATCAACTGGCTAAAGAATATCTCTTGTCCAGATTTCACCATGCATTTGAATAAATACCTTATTGATTATTCCAATAGTAATTATATTTACAGACAATACATATAGACCATGAGGTGAGCTCAGAGCTGAAAAGAAAGAAAATTGCTTGGATTGTCATGGAGAAAGTCCTTGGGAGTTCATCTGCTAAGATCTATACAAGAACTTTAGAGATAATTGCAAACCAATATTTACAGAAATATAATCCTAAATAATTAGGAAAACAAATGCTCATGGGCAGAATGAATTAATATATTAAAATGAAAATACAATCTAATTTTTAAGCACTGTACCAAATACCAAAAGGATTACTTTATAAAATTAGAAAAATAATACATTCTTATGGTGTCGAAAAAGTCAGAAATTTCAAAGGAACGAATGAAAAGTAGTGAGAGGCAGGATTTAGACAGAAAAGGTGATACGATAAGCAAATTAAGAGAGTGAGAGAAAGCCTACTGCTCAGATCTGTGGAACAGGGAGGAATTTGTGGCCAAAAAAAGAACTAAAGAACATTATGAAATACAAAATGGATAGTTCGATTACATTAAATTAAAAAGGTTTTGTACAAATACAACCAATGCAACCAAGATTAGAAAGAAAGAAGAAAGCTGGGAACATTTTTTTTAACAGCCAATGTTTCCGATAAAGGCTCATTTCTAAAATGTATAGAGAACTGACTCAAATTTATAAGAATTCAAGGCATTCCCCAATTGATAAAAGGTGAAAACATATGGACAGACAATTTCCAGGCCAAAAAACTAAAGTCTTGGAGGGGAAAAGGAGGGAAAAAATTTGGAATGCAAGATTTTGCAAAGGTGAATGTTGAAAACAACTTTCTTTGCGTGTATTTGGAAAAAATAAAACACCATTAAAAAAAAGAAAAAAAGTGAGAAGAAAGCCTCGTAGTGCCAGATCTTCAACTGCACTACAATGCAGTCATTCTCAAGACAATTTTATACAGGTTTAAAAAAATAAACAAAACCAAAACCAAGAAACAAACAACAATGACAATGACAACAACAATAAACACAGCAGAGAGAGCAATCTATGAAAGAGATTAATTATTTAACATATTCCCAAATATATCTAATATCAAATTATTTGATAAACACAAAAATCCCAGATATTAGGGGAATGATTTACTATTTAACAAAAGATATTTGAAAAATTCGACATTCTAGGAGAAACAGATTTAGACCTATATCTCATACCTCATAAAAAGATAAGCTTTAAGTGAAGGTATGCCCTAAATAGAACAGTTTATATCATAAAAATAGAGATTTTTTAAAAATGTATCTATTTGATTTGTGAATAAAATAATTTAATGTAATAGTCTGAGAATAGTATATCTAAGGGTTGGAGAAGATGATACAATATAAAATGGATAATTTTGGTTATATTAAATTAAAAAGCTTTTGTGCAAACCTATCTAATGAGACTTAGATAAAAGGAAACAATTAACTGGGGGAAATGTATCAAATTTACCTACTACAATTCTTATTTCTAAGATACATAAGAAATTGAAAATTATAGTAATAAGTGGTACTAGATGAATAATATTATGCTATAAGAAATAAGGAAATAGATGATTGCAAAGAAATAAAGAAATCTTATATTAACTGATGCAGAGTGAAGTGAGCAAAAAGACAATTAATACTTTAACATAAATATTACAAAAATGAATAATTTTGAGGATTTTTATGAACTGATGATGAAATGAGCAGAACCAGGAGTACAATTTGTGTATTAATTACAAAACTATAAAGAGAATCAACTTTGAAAGCTTATAAGAACTCAGAATACAATAACTATGTATGAGTCCAAACAAAAAATTACAAATCATAACAACTATCTACTGAAAGAGAAATGATAGGATCAACATACACATACATTTATATGTATCAGAGTGTGTATATATAGATATGTGTATATATCTATTTATATATTTACTGAGGCAATTTCTTTGATTTGCCTGTGTATATATTTTATAAGGAATTAATCTTTCATTTCTTTTTTTACTAGGAGGGGTATGGAAGGAAGAGAAAATGGATTTCTGTTAATTAATAATTAAACTTTGAGTGGGTCAGGGAGAGCTCCAGATGTGGAAGCTGCTTTATCTTCAGACAAAGTCACATTATTAGTTTTCCTTAATTGTTTTACTTTTTCATTACATATTTGCAATGTTAAACAAAATAAATCAAGACAAAAATTTTAAAGAATTTGTAGAAGTACTTTTAAAAAATAAGTTTTTTATTTTCAAAATATATACAAAGATAATTTTCAATCTTCACCCTTGAAAAACCTCGTGTTCCAAATTTGAAGAAGCACTTTTACTAACCCTAAGCTTCCCATGAAATCATAGGTCTCTCTTTTCAATATCAGAAGAGTAAAGTCATTTTCTATCACTGGAGATCTTTTATTTATGCACAAACACATAAACACACACACATGCATCCAAATAAACTCTTCTTGTTCAAGTACTATCTTGGTTAAATAGTCTCTGATAATTTCTAGTTCTTAGATTCTGAATTCTATTGATAAAAATGATCAAACCCATTCATCATGGCTTTTCTGTGTATCCCCAGTGCTTAGCACAGTGTCTGGCACATTTATGAAATGTTTATCGACAGACTGATATCTCTCCCAGCAATAACTGAAACAAAATTTTAAGGACAGAAATTAGGATATATATATATATATAATCAGTATTGATGCTAAAGCTAACTAAGTAAGCAGCCTTTGACTCCCTGAAAC
>NC_067402.1:30736400-30853900 GCF_016432865.1 Antechinus flavipes | reverse complement strand
AAATTCATCTGGGATTTCATCCAGGTGGTTCGGTCCCTCTCTGTCCCAGATTTCACTTGCTGATTTTGTAGAGGAGTTTTGGGATGATGTTGGAATCCTGGGTCTCTTCCTTGCTTCTGAAAGTGATGTGGGATGTCCCAATGGTGTGAACACTGGCTCTGGATTACATTAATAATGCTATTTAATAGTGACCTGTTTACCATATTACAACCAGCCTGATTTCCCTATTTCTACCCTAACCTACCACCTTTCTCCTAATCATGTAGCTCAGACATTTCAATGTCGTCTTCAACTAGGCATCCTTCATCTCTTCTCTACTTGCCCCAGTGTTTAGGAAGTTATCAGAACTGCTCATTCAGTTTGTGCAATGACCCTCACATCCATATGTTCCTTTTAATTCAGAAGGAAATCCTTCTAGGTCAGAAGATAGATACCTTCTAGAAACTTTCTTAATCTGTTATTTGTCTCTGCCTCTATTCCTTCTTTCTTGGATGCTGTTGCTGTATAAATTAACCTTCTTAAAATACAATTTTCATCCTATAATTCTAACCAGATCAAAACTCTTCCATAGCACACTGTTGTGTAAAAGATTATGGTAGCCAAGCATGGAACCCAAAGCTAGTCCCAATCCAGATTCAGCCTACATTTCATAGATTTAACTCTTCTAAATTATGCTTCTTCTTTATTTTAATGTCATTCTTTTTTTTTTTTAGTTCTTTTCATTTTTAATACCACAGCATTCATTTCCTGGTACATCCCTGAACCATTAAGCCCTTCTTTGTGAAAACAATATTAGCAAGGAGAAAATTAGCTAAACAAAACTGATCGAGTGACTGTGTCTACAAGTATATATTACACAAGTATATATTACACAAAGTTCTTTATTTTTCTACTGAAGGGAAATAAATGCTTTCTAATTTGTTCTCCAGAACTGAATTTGGTCATCACACAAAAAAAGTCAGAGTTCAATTATTTAACTGTTTTCATCAATACAATTGTTTTCATTTACAGTATTATTGTATGTTATTTTATAAATAGATATAGATACATACACTTTCTTCATAGGTTAATAGAACACTCATATTTTTACTGTGTCAAGATTTTGGTACATAGGAGATATATGTTTTTTTTAAATCTCAGGATTCATGATCATAGTGTGGTTATTAAGTATAAGGGTCAGAACATTGCAATAACTCTTCTTACAAAAGAGCAAATTTTATCACAAAATAGCTGGACTAAGCCACTGCTTAGTTTCTATCTTTCCACATTACCTCCAACATTGGCTACGTTGGCTTTTTATTACGTTTCTTCAACATTCTGAATGTGCATTGCTTTATATGCCTTGCCTTTTATTATTTGGATTTTCTATTACTCAACTTAGTCAATATCTTATATAATCAGAAATTACAAGTTTTATCAGAGATATTACTCTTTCTCCAATGCCTTGTTTAAGATCTACTTTCTGCATCAAGCTTTCACTTTCTCCCCTGGCCTTTAGCAGTATTGCTCACTCCTTAAACTCATCTGATAAAGCACATAACTAATTTGGAACTAACTTCATTTTGTGTTTGATTATTTATGGTTCCTGTGTCTGTCTTGTGTTTCCCTACTTTCATTCCTTTCTTCCTTCCTTCCTTCATTCCTTCCTTCCCTTCCTTTCCTTTCTCTCTTCCTTCCTTCTTTCCTTCCTTTCCTCTTTTCTCTCCTTTAACATCCAAAAAGTTATTTAAAAGTCTTTGCTTAAAGACTCATATTGATGGAAAACCTACTACATATCTCATATTGTATTCCTCAACTGGTATTTATAGAATTGAAATGGATTTCAAATATTGTTTTCAAAGAATTTTTTTTCTTTATTTATAAAGTTTCTTTCCCAGAAACACAAAATCTCAGAATTGGAAGGGATCCTACAGGGCAGTCTATAGTATAATAAGAATCCTCGTTATATCTTCTCCAACAAATAACCATCTATTCTTGGCTTGAAGATCTCAAGTAAGGGTGTGAAGGAATTCATCATCTCCAAAAGTAACCCATTCCTCTTTTGATTGGTTGTAATTGTTAGTATTGTTGTTATTATTATTGTTGTTGTTTTCTTTCCAATTAGTTCCTCTGTAGTATGTACCATTTTTCTTAGTTCTGAACTTTGGGACCGGTTGATTCAGGTTGATTTCCTCTTTTAGAGAGTAAGTTCCTTGAGTGCAAAAACTGTCTTTCTTTTTGTTTGTTTTTTGCTTATCCAGATCTTAGCATGGTGCTTAGCATTCAGAAGGTGCTTCATAAATGTTTGTTTATTGAGTAACTGATTGGGAAATTCTCCTTTCCTTACCACACTTTCATTTTTTAGAAACTGTTTTTGCCAAATCTAATAATTTAACTGAGATTCCATTGTATTATCTAGAAGATACATAGCATTCATTAAGTGATTAAGATAAAAATATGGTGCTTTGCAAACTGGGAAATCCTGCATAAATTTCAGCTGACATGATCACCATGATTAAGATGATTCTTAAAGTTGAATCCTCTTTATAATTAAATTATTTCATTTTGTAGTACAGTAGAGTGAAAAGCAGTAGATTGGTAGTCAGGAGATTTAGCTTCCAGTGAGAGTTCTGCCCATATCCACATGGATCTTGGCAACTCACCTTATATCTTAATATATATATATATATATATATATATATATATATATATATTATATATATATATATATATATATATATATTATATAGACCCAGATTTTCTCAAATGTAAAATGAGAAGATTTGTTAATATGAACTATGAGGAACCTTCCATATCCAAGAGTATAAAGTTATGTGATTCTACTTTATTAAGTAAAAGAAGGACTCTCATCTTAAACCAAGTTCTGCTCTCTCACAAATTATATTATAGTTGGAATTCAGTGGAAAATGAACAGTACTAACTGGTGATTACTGATCTCTCTACCCAGGGACAATAACAATGACTTCCCAAATCTTTGTTAAGATGAGAGTTTGGACAATATTCTTTGTTGACTTCATATTTAGGAAGGAAAACCTATTTCATCTAGTTCTTATGGTTAATAAGACAACAGTTTCAAAATCAATTCTCTCATTCCAAACATGGAAACAATCCCTGTAATTAGAGGTTTTTTCCTGTCACCCCTACTTCTTGTTAGTGCATTATTCTATCCAAAAATTCAGATGAGAGCAATCCTCTTGGTCCTTTAATGAGTTTCTTGAATTATCTGAGACTATGATAATTCTCTGGAGTTAAATAACTGAAATAGTGATTGACTTTGGTCTTTTTCTCAGATTCAAGTATAATTAATCCCTCCACTGCCTACACACAACTTGTCCTATGGAGAATTACACGGTTCCGACCTTGCTCCAGATATTGCTTCCTTTGCATAAACTCAATGAGAAAGTTAGCCACTTAGGGACTACCCTCACCCCAATTGGGGTTGATTGGGATATTTCAACTTTGAAAACTTTCTAAAAACAAATGGATGAGAATTTTTTTTAAAAAATAGTGTCTCTTCAATCACTGGTTTGGAAGTAGAATTTCATTGCTCAGAAAATCTTTCGTGTTGAAATACATATGTGAATTATTAAACACAAGGTATCAATGAGAGACTCAAAGTAGAAGCTCCCTTTACTAATGCAGATGGCAATTCCTCTTGACTAGATCAATCTCAGTTGTCTGAGACAAAAAGGTAAGTGTGGATTACTTAGTTGGTCAATGTCAAAGACAAGATGTAGGTGCATGCTGGAGTAAATTTCAGCTGGTTCACAGAGGTGGTAAATTTGCAGAATGAGCATTTACACTTTGGAAACTGGATTGCACCTAAATTTAAGAAAGTGATTGAGAAAATGTTAACAAAAGTGATTGAGAAAATGTTAAGAAAGTGATTGAGAAAACAACAGATTTAAAACTGTGTTGTTAAATATTTATTAACATTCTCCTAAATTAAAACTTCACTCTTCCTGACTCAAAGAACAGCACTTTGTACAGTATATCATATTGTGTTTGTAAGTAATTATATATTTATATACATATATATGTTACATATAATATGTATATATTTTATATTTAAAAATTTATTTGTTTCAGAGAAAATTCCCTTTTAAAATGAAACATAAGGCAAGGTACATAGGCTTGGGAAATATCAATGTTCCATTGTATTTTACATTATAAAAATTCATTTTACTTCATTTAAGTCTTTTTATGCTATTGAAAGTTTTACCTTCAGTTATATTTGCTGACATGAGGTGGAATAGATGCCTTCTATATTCCATGTATTCCAAATAACTTGTTTCTACTTTAAGCAAATAATATTTCAAAATAAATTAACTAATAGAACTATATACTAGATATACCCTTTATTAAGGTGTTTGAAAAAAATTTTTTTCTTCACATTTCTTTAACTGTTTCAATCACTTTTAAATATGATAGTTTTATTACTGGTATTTATTATTCTCACACTTAGTAAACCAGATTCAAAACAAGGGAAAAAAATAATGTACAACTGATTTAATCTCATTGCTTTAAAGAGTAAAAACTGAAGTCTTAGGACAATGTACTGTTTTTCTCAAAGTCAGAGAGAAGAAAAATGCAAAACTGAGATTCAAAGTCAGATCTTATGATTCCAGATATACTATAGGAACAGAAAATTTCTTTGTATGTTAGGTACCTTGCAAAGCTGGAAGATACATGAAGTCCTTGATCTCAATAGCTACAGGTGAGCTTGAAGTCATTGGCCCTTCTACTTTCCTTAAGGAATCAGTGATTATTCTCTGCCAGATTATGTTCGTTTAATGTTCATTAAACTAATGACAATTTAGGACTGTTTAGAATTCTATGGAAACTTCTACCTTTCTACTTCCACTAAATTCCTTGTATCTTTTTTCTGTATAAAGAAGAAAAAAAGGGAGGTTATATCTAAGTAATGAGTCTTATGTCTTATGTCCTCTATGATGAAGACCCATGACTTATCATTATCATCAAAAGTCAAATTTCTGTTTTCTTCTTCAAGGAAAGACAAACTTTCATTGTCCTGATATATTCTTTGCAGCCATCTAGGAACAGAGGCATAAAAATTACAAGACTGAAGATGGAAGGAAGTAACGAGTGATCTAATCTGTCTCATTTTATAGAGGAGACTAAGACCCAGATTTAGTTAAGTGACTCATAGAAATCCAGAGGCAGAACCAACATTCAAACTCAACTGCTTTAACTCTCTCTATAGTGTTCTTTCCACAATACCATGTTTTCTGAAAATTAAAAGTAATGCTTTCCTTCTACTAATTTGTACCCTTTTCAAACTACCTTGTATGTAAACAAGTTTAGAAAGAATGTATCTTTAATAAAAAAAATTTTTGAATGTTGAATATTAATCTTAATCACATAAAAATTTATATTGTTTAAATTTTTCAGCTTAAGACTTCAAGAAAAGTTAAATGAACTGAGGATTCATATTACAAAGATATTTCTTTTTTATTTTTTACTTACTTTTAATTTCTAAGTTAAAATTTACTTTCTCTCTCCATGCCTTTCCATTTAATAAAGAAAAAATAAAAATCTTTTTAACAGATATGTGTAGTTATGCATACTATATATGTACTTAGGTAAAATAAATACAGAAATCTAGAAATCTCTTGCATATATATCCCCACATGATTCCACATGGATTTCGCCCTGTAGTGCACATGAATGAAAGTGGATGTCTCCATCTCCATCTTAAGTCTATATCACTCTATCAGATTGTAAGTAACACATTTCATTGTATTTGATGATTGCATTAATTAGTTCCTAAGACTTCTAAAAGGAAATTTCTTTACAATGCTATTATTTTTTTTCTCCTTATTCTCCTCATTTCATTCTGCATCAGTCCATACAAGTTTTAGTAGGTTTCTTTACAATCATCCCTTTTATCATTTCTTATAATACAGTGATGTCATTACATTCATATACAGTGATTTGTTTAATCATTCCCCAGTTGATGATTTGTTTCTAATTCTCTAACACAATAGCCCTGATATTTTAATCACGCAAATGGATTATTTTATTCATTTTTTTGCTCTCTTTAAGTCTAGTCTAGCAATGATATTAAATGGGTCAAAGAAAATTTGTTGGGGCAAAGTTCTGAATTGTTCTCTAGAATGATTAAAGCTGTTCACATCTCTACCTATAGTTTATTAATTATTCCCCATAGTCAGTATTTCTTAGTTTTTGTTTTTGTCAACCTTGTCAATATTCTGAAGGTTATGAGGTAGAAGCTCAGAATTGCTTCTATAGAATTTCTATTTCTATTTCTTTTTCTTTTTTTTTCTATTTCTATTTCTTTGACTCCTGATTAATTATAACATTTTCATATGGCTATTAATCACTTGTATTTTTTTCCTCTGAAAACTGTCATTTCATATCCTTTTATTACATTGAAATGGCTCTTACTATTGTAATTTTAAATGTATTTCCTCAATATCTTGATAATATATATTATATATATTTAATCTAGATAGTATTTTAAGCAGAATTATTATGTTTAATCACAGTTTGTGAAACTTATGGAAATATTTCATCATATTTAGATATATTCTATGAAAAGAATTTTTAGAGAATAATAGAGATTTTTGGAGCATTCTGCTTTTTTTAATGACCTCGAGTAGATTAAATTGATCTTGAATAATTAATCAGGAAAGATTAAATATTAAATTAATTGTACCTTAACTATTTCACTTTGTTCCAGAGATCTAGTAAAATTTCTTTTCAATAATTTCTTTAAGTAACTTTTCCCTTGCTTTTTGAAAATGGCTTATTCAAGAAGAACAAGGAGGAAGCTAGAAGTAGGATCATGGAATTGAAAGGAATTTCAAGAGATTGTTTAATTTAGTATTTGCCCTTCAAGTCATCAGATGATGCATTAGAACCAGAGAGGTTAAAAAAGGTCACATAGCTTGAAAAGTGAAAGAAGAGATTAGAAATTGTTAACTACTTCCTTGTGGTTTTTCCTTTTAATCATTTCTGACTGTTCCATCTCCTTTATCAACAAGTTTAAAGTTAAATTCTTAAGGTGCAGATATGACCATATCATTCTTCTCAAAAATTCTTCAAAGGCTCTCTATTTCTTTTAGGATAAAAATTAGTCTTATTGATCTGTAAGCATCTCCATAATTTATTTCCAACTCTCCTTTCTCTATTTATGTCTTACTCTTTCATGAACTTTATGTTCCAATCCAAATGGATTGCTATCTGTTCTTCCCATTTGCACAGACCACACTCAGCACTTGGGTTGTACTCTTTTCTTATGTGCAAAATACAGAATCTTCTTCCTTCTAAATCATCTAAAGTGCCTTTTTCTCCATTAAGCCTTATCTGCTCCTTCCAGTTTAAAGTGTTTTCCTCTCAAAATTTTCTTGACTATTTTAGCTTCATCAAATTCTGTCTTGTATCATATCAGTCTTTTTTCTTGTCCTAATCCCGATAATAGTATGTGTACTTCTTGAGGGTGATGTATGTGTATGTGTATTCCCAATGTTTATCATGATATCCCACACATAGAAGATGGTTCATAAATGTTCTTGCTGTTGTCTTTGTTTTTGTTGTTCCTTCTATCTTACCAAATGGTGTAGTAAGTCAAAATAGAGAATTTGAGCTTATAACAGTATGAAATAAGGAGGAGATATGATCTGGAATTTTAAAAATTTAATTTTAACAAGCTGAATGTGAGTCATAAAAGTGATATAGACATAAAAAAACTATTTGTATAGTCTTAGTATTCATTAAGAAAGTGCTATATATTCATATAGCAATAAGGAAATTTATAGATTTAGAGCTTGAAAATGGATGTTAGAGGCAAGGAAATACAATCCCTTTATTTTACAGATAAGAAAACTGAGGATTTAAGTGATTTACCCAAAGTCACAAAACTAGAAAAAAATGGGAGCTTTGTGTGATAATCTCAATAGATACATCTGCCAAAATACAGCACTCATTCCTATTAAAAAAATACTACAAAGCATAGGGATAAAGGGAGCTTTCCCTAAAATATTATGCAGTATTTATCTAAAACCAACAGCAAGCATTATTTGTAATGGAGAGAAGCTGAATGCATTCCTATTAAGATCAGGGGTAAAAAAAAAAAAAAAAAAGGATGCCCATTATCACCACTATTAGTCAACATTGTATTAGAAATTTTGGTTTTATCAATATGAAAAAAAATAAATTAAAAGAAATAGAACTGTCAATGAGAAAATAAAACTATCATTGTGTTGCAGATGGTATATTTAGAGAATCCTAAAAAAAAATCACCCAAAAATTTACTTGAGACAATTAACAGCTTTTGCAACAGGATATAAAATAAACCCACAGAAATCATCAGCATTTCTATCTATTAGTGATAAAGCCCAGCAGCATGAGACTAAAAAAGAAATTCCATTTAAAATGACTGTAGACAAAATAAAATATTTGGGTGTTTACCTGTCAAGACAAACTCAGTAACTATATGAAAACAATTACAAAACACTACTCACACAAATAAAGTCAGATCTAAACAATTGGGAAAATTCCAGTCATGAGTAGACTGAGCTAATAAAATAATAAAAAAAAAAAACTGTGCCTAAATCAGTCTCCTTGTTCAGTGCTATACCAATCAAACTACCAAAAATATTTTATAAAACTGAAAAAAATAATAACAAAATTCACCTCAAAGAACAAAAGTTCAAGAATATCAAGAAAATTAATGAAGAAAAAAATACAAAAGATGGTAGCTTAGCAGTACCAGACCTAAAAGTATATTATAAATTAGCAGTCATCAAAACCATTTATTCCTGGCTAAGAAATAGAGTGGTTGACCAGTGGAATAGATTAAATATACATCCACAATAATTAAAGCCCATAGTATTCTAGTATTTGATAACTCCCAAACTCCAGCTTCTGGGATAAGAAGACACTACTTGACAAAAATTTCTGGGAAAACTGGAAAATAATAAGTCAGAAACTCAGCATAACCTTACATCTCACAACCCCTACCAAAATAATATCAAAATGGGTGCATGCTAACATTAGAAGCACATTAGAAGAGCAAGTGATAATTTACTTTTCAGATCTTTGGAGAAGGGAAAAATTTATGACCAAAGAAGATAGAGAACATTATGAAAAGCAAAATGGACAACTTTGACTACATTAAATTAAAAAAGGTTTTGCACAAACAAAACCAACAGAAACAAGATTAAAAGGGAAGTATAGAGCTGAGAAGAAAAAAAAAACACTTTACATCCGCGGTTTCTGATAAAGGTCTCTTTTCTAAAATATATAAAGCACTGTGTCAAATTTGTAAGAATACCAGTCATTCCCCATTTGATAAATAATCAAAGGATATGAACAGACAATTTTCAGATGAAGAAATTAAAGCCATCTATAGTCATATGAAAAGATGCTTTAAATCAATAATGGTTAGAGAAATGCAAATTATAACAACTCTGAGGTACTACCTCACATCTCTCAAATTGGCTAAGATGACAGAAAAAAATAAATGTTGGGAGGGATTCAGGAAAACTAGAACACTAATGCATTGTTGGTAGAGTTGTAAAATGATCCCATCATTCTGGAGAGCGATCTGTAATTATGCCCAAAGGGCTATCATACTGTGCATATAGAAATGCCTCTACTGGGTCTGTATCCCAAATAAATCATAAAGGAGGGAAAAGAACCCACCTGTGTAAAAATGTTTGTAGCAGCTCTTTTTGTGGTAGCAAAGAATTGGAAAATAAATAGATGCCCATCAACTGGGAACTGGCTGAACAAATTGTGGTATACAAAGGTCATGAAATGTTATTGTTCTATAAAAAAAATGATGAACAAGCTGATTATAGAAAGGCCTGAAAAGATTTAAATGAACTGATGCTGAGCAAAACAAGGAGAACCAGGAATACATTGTACACAATAACAACAAGAATATGCAATGGTCAGCTAGGAAAGACTTGGTTCTTTTCAGTGCTTCAGTGATCCAAAGAAATCCCAATAGACTTTGGATAGAAAATATCATCTTCATCCAGGAAAAAAAAATCTATGGACATTGAATATAAATCAAGACATGCTATGTTTACTTCTCTTTTTTTTTGTTTGTTTTTTTCTCTAATAAGGTTTTTCCTTTTTGTTCTAATTTTTCTCTCCCAACATAATTCAGAAAGAAATATGTTTTTAAAAAGTTAATATCCATGTATAACCAGAAAAATAAAACAATTAATACAAATTGAAAAAATAAAAATAGGAGCTTTTGAATCTTTTTTTTTTTTTTTAGTTCCAGATTCAGTGTTTGATCCTCCATGCTAGGCTGACTTTCATAGTAAGAGTTGTGCCTTAATCAAACCACAACAAAATTAAAGTTTTCAATTCTAAATGACACGTTGTAGGAAAATACTGATAAATTGGAAAATGTCCAGAAGAGAAGGGCTTTAGATCTTGCTGTATGAGATCATTTTGGAGAATAGGAGAATATTTAAAGACATTGGTATTACTATCTTAAATGTTATCACATGAAAAAAAATGATTAAATGTGCTCTGCTTAGCCTTAGAGTGAATAAATTAAGAACCATGGGATGAAATTGCAAAGAGGCACATTTGGTTTGATATGCATATGGAGTCACAAATGCATACATGTACATAGGAATGGGCCCATTATTTTACAGGTGGAATGGATGCCTGGAATTATAAACTGGATGAACCTGAAGCCCAGGATGCAATATTCAGTCTTAGAAAGTTTTCAGTGGGGACTAAGAGCACCCCTTTCTGTTAAAAGTCTTTCCTGGTCACCCAATGAAAGGGCTCTCCCTTTTAAGTTAATATATTCAAACTACCTTATGTTTATTCAATGTTTTTATTCTTAATATTTATTCTAAGAGGTGGAGCCAAGATGCCAGATTAAAGTCAGGGGCTCACTTAAACTCATTTTCAAACCCTTCCAAAGATTTTTTATTACTGTCTCTAACCAACTCCAGAGTGGTGGAACCCACAAAAAGATGGAGTGCAACAATGTTCCAGCCCAAGCATTTGAAGGTCAGTAGAAAAGATCTGTTGGACCAGGGTGAGAGTGGAGTGTATCACAGTGCAGGCCATTCCAATGTAGACCTGGCATTGGTATTAGCAGGTCTTGGAAGCCACAGGATCAACAATGGCAGCAGCTGCTTCTAGAGTTCTGAGTCCACAGGTGGTTGAACACATGGTCAGAAGGAGATTTAGGGGTCTTTAGGGGTCTCTTTGCTATCAATGAAGTAGGAGCTCTATTACATAGTATAGGGAGGAATTTGTGCTCAAAGAAGAATTTGAGTATATTCTTGAAAGCAAAATGGATAATTTTGATCATATTAAGTTTAATCGTTTTTGTACAAACAAAAACCAATAGAGATAAAATCAGAAGGGATTTTTTACATTCAAGGGTTAAATATCTTTTGACCTATCAACATCACTACTAGACCTGTTTACCAAAAGAGATACAAAACAAAAAGTAAAAGGACCCGCATGCACAAAAATATTTAAAGCAGCTCTCTTTTTGGTGGCAAAGAATTGGAAATTGAGGGAATGCAACTCAATTGGGAAATGGCTGAACAAATTGTGGTATGTAATTATAACAGAATACTATTGTGCTATAAGAAATGATGAGCAAGATGATCTCAGAAAAACCTGGAAAGACTTCCTTGAGCTGATGCAAAATGAAATGTACAATAGCATATTGTGGCATGGTAGTTCTCTGCAAAAAAAAATGATCAAAGACAATTCTGAAGTATTTATAATGAAAAATATTATCCATACCCAGGGAAAAAATGATGCTTTCTGATTACAAATTGAAGCATTCTTTTAAAAGACTTAAATTTTTTTTTCTTGAGTTTTTTTTTGCGTGTTTGCTTTTGTAGTCTTACTATTATCAAAATATTTTGCATGAATATACATATATAGCCCATATAATATTACTCGCCTTCTCAATGAGGAGAATGTAAGGGAGGAAAGGAGAGAATCTGGAATTCATTGTTTTAAATATGAATATTAAAATTGTGTTATCCTTGTAACTGAGGAAAATAAAATACTAAATAAATGAAAAAAATGTTATCTACTTTAATATATTTTAGTATGTCTTTTCTTAGAACTGAAAGTGCATAAAGGTATAAATTGTTTTATTCTTTGTATTTGGACTCCCAGTACAGTATCTGACTGACAGTGATATAATATTTAATCAGTGTTTGTTTATTGCTTGACACAAGAAAATTTTACCCAACATGAGAGCTATTCAAAAGTAAAATAGATTACCTTGGGAGGCAGGGAATTTTCCCATCTATAGCTAGTTAAGTTTTAGCCTGAGCATTTATAATTCATAATTTGGCAAAAGCTACAAGTCAAACCTTGATTTATTATATTTTATGATATAGATTTTATAATGTGATTGAGGAAATAATAATAATAATAATAATAATAATAATACAGATTCCCCTTTAAAGTATGTGCTGCATTTTCAGAGAGATGGTTGTTAAACATTTAGCCAAACACTCCTGTACCCAGCAGATTTCAAGAAGAATTTGAATCACTAATTATAAGCTACACCACTGTAAGAATTTTTGTGCATGTTCTGGCTTTATGAAATGCTTCTGAAAGTCCCCTACAATTCTCAGATTCTGTGACTAAAGAAATGAAAACGAATAGAGGAAGATAAGGACCCAAAAATCAATGAGAGAAGTAGAATGGAATGGGGTTAGGGATAGAAAGATAACCTTATGGGATGAGAGATTAATAAAAACATGTGAGATGGAATCCAGCTTAGAAGAGCAACCCATAACCTCAGGACTTGTCCCAAACTGATTTTTTTTTAAAAGATGAAATCCCAAGACACATCTTGAGATGAGGTAATCAAAACAACAAATAAAATTGCCAATTCAAGGAAATGCCATTGATGCATGAATTATACCGGACTATTTCTGACAATGTGCTATAATTCTCATCCATGTCAGCAAAAAAAAAAGCCCATAACCCCAATAAAGAGGCCATCAAATGTGCAGCAGTCTGGGAGATTTGGCAGAAAGAAATTGGCCAGACTAATATAAAGGCACTTAAGGAAATGTAAAAACGGAAGACTGTCTGGAGACAGCACTGGAACTCAGAGAATTGGCAGATTCAGAAGAAAGGATATAATTATGTATATACAAACTTAAGTGTCTCTATTTGAGACTGACTTAGAAGTATAAAGGTCCAGTGCTTGACATTTTTCCTATTTTTTGGACAAAAGATTTCTATTTAAATATGGAAAAAATACTTTGTAATTCTGGCATCCAAAATATATTCTACACACACACACACAAACATTCTAATTATATACATACATGTGGCACAAATCACTCCCAGAATTATCTTTTTCAAAGCAAATCTTTGCCCTCTCTGAAACTTAGAGGATAGGATAGTTTTTTTTTAGGGCACTGAAAAGTTAAATGACTTGTGCAACATCTTATAGTCTGGTACACCTTCTAGCTGAGAAGAATTCTAGAGAGAGAACAGTATACATCCAGAAACAGAACTGAACAACTGAAAAAAAAATCTATTTTGAGCAAGGAAAGATTTTCTTCTCATTTGCAAGACCATTGGACTTAAGTGTCACCCAGAGTTAGGCACTTAACCCAGTGTTAAGTATCTGAGGTCAGATTTGAACTCAGATTCTCCTGAGTCCAAGGCTGATATTTTATTCATTGTACTATTTGACTGCCTCGATCAATGTAGATTTAAAAGGAATGAGAGAATGGGGAAAGGTAGAGCATTTTGTCAGATAAGCATTTCACAATTAAAGTGTAATTGTGAATACATATATGCATGTATACATACGTGTATGCTATGTAAGTTGTGAACAAGCAGCTGTAACATGTATGTATGTGAACAAGCAATTGTAACATGTTTGTGTGCATGTGAACATTCAACATGTGAAAGAAGGAGAAGAACATGTGAAAGGAGGATGAGTTAAATAGTGTGGTGCAGTGAGGAGAACCCTGAAGGTCAGATCTATCTGCAATGTAAATTTTTTTAAAAAATCATTTTCAAAATGTCCATGTGTTATTCCAGCCTGACTCTCATTCTAATATTTGAACCCAAATTATTTTAATCAAGGTGAGTTTAGATATTTTTCACTAGGGAATAGAATATCACTAAAGACTGTTAAACTTTAGAAGATGAGCAAGCCTGTGAAATGGATTGATGAGGTGAGTAGAGAATTAAAGTGTGAGACCAAAAAGTGCATAAAGGCAATATGAATTAGAGGTAGGAAATAAATCTAGATCCTGCAAACTCTAAGTGTAGCTCTCTTAATTCTCAATATTATATTTCTCTTCTGCAAGGGCTGATTTGAAAAAGAAACGTCCATTTTTTAATATGTGCATTTGAATCTTCCCCTACCTATTGTCTGGTAGAAAGATCAAATTTTCCCAGTCTTCTTCTGCCATTTTTGTCAGGAATTGACTCCACATTTTATCTTTTTAATCAGATAAACATTCTGAAGGAACATTAAATGAGTAGTGAGATAGGACTGATAACCCTTAAAAAATAGTTTCCCAAAGATGCAAGTGTTGTAAGAAGTGGGTCAAGGTAATGTCAAGTTAATGTTTGGGTACTAAGATTGAACTTAAGATTTATATATAAGACTACCAGAAAATAAATGAGCATTTACTATGTGCTTCCCATGTGACAGGCACCCATGCAGTAAAGTGTAGATGACTAATATCCTATTCCATAGCTATTCTACTCCTGAGATGCTATTACATGTCTATGGCTTGATGATTTACTGAAATTATTAATTCAACATTTGTTAAGTGCCTACTATGTGAAATGAAGTGTCAGACATTGCAGACAAAACAATAATACATAAAATAGTTTTGCCCAAAGAAGGATGTATAATTTAATAGGGATGAATGTGCAGAGATTGACATCATATAGAATATTATGTAATAGATGTTTACAAAGAACACTGAAGACTAGATTTTGGTGTAGGAGAAATACTGGTAAAACTCAAGGTGAGATAAAGGGGATAGTGGGGAAAAAAAGAGATGTGATGAATTGGGATGAGGAGGAAATTGAAGTGTGGGAACACAAGTGCCTGGAAGTGATAGTAGAAAGCATGGGTGTGGATAGAATCATGAAGAATGTGATTATTTCACCTAGAGAAAGAACAATGGGAAATGAGTGTGGACCACAACATAGCATTTACACTCTTTCTGTTATTGTTTGCTTGCATTTTTTTTTCTTCCCAGATTATTTTTACCTTCTTTCTAAATCCGATTTTTCTTGTATAGCAAGACAACTCCATAAATACAAATAAATATATAACTATATTTATATGTACATATACATATATTGTATTTAACATATACTTTAACATATTTAACATATATGGGACTACCTGCCATCTAGGGGAAGGGGTGGAGGGAAGGAGAGGAAAAATTGGAATAAAAGTTTGTGCAAGGGTCAATGTTGAAAAATTACCCATGCATATGTTTTGTAAATAAAAAAGCTGTAATTAAAAAAAAAAACAAGATTGTGATTATTTAACGAGAAAAGATGATGGTAAAAGATAGATCTTTGGTGGTCTGCAACAATTAAAAAGGCAAAAGAATCTTGTAAAGGAGAGAAAAGATAGAGCTCAAAGAGGTAGGAGAACAAAAAGGTATCTTAGAAACAATCTAAGGAAAACTAAGGAAAAAAGAAACTAAGGAATGAAGTGCTACAGAGAGATTAAGGATAGAGATGATTGAGGAAAAGTCATTGAGTAGTTAGGAGGTCAGAATTAACATTTCCTTTTTTTAATTAAAGCTTTTGATTTTAAAAATATATACATGGGTAATTTTTGACATTCACCTCTACAAAAGCCTGTGTTCTAATTTTTCCCTCTCTTCCCCCAACCCCTCTCCCAGTTGGAAGTGATCTAATATATGATAAAGAATCAATATTTTCTTGAGAAACTTCAATAGATTTATGTAGAAGAAAATAAAATTAAAAAAAAAAAACCAGAAGACTTGGGAAAGAAGATGATAGATTGAGGTAGCCAGCCAATTGAACTCTATGTTCCCTCCAAACAATATTAAAATAATGACGCAAGTCAAATTTTGGAGAAAAGCCAACAAAAGATGAGGTGAAACAATTTTCTAGCCTAAGAAAACTTAAGATATTATCAGGAAATCTTGATGTTATTGGGGTGGAGGTCTGTCAAGATCAGAAATAGGCAATGGTGTTAACTGCAGCCACAGTAAGAACAGCAACAGCAACAGCCTTTGCAATTATCAGGACAGAGATAGTAAAAGGGTTGGGTAACTGGCCAGAAAGAAATTACAGGATTCTTTTGCTGGTATTGGATACAGCTGGTACTGACTGGCAACTCTATTCCTTAAACTCAGTTTGGGGTTCCAGGGTGAAGAGAAGTTCTGGAAGTCCATCACAAGACAAAAGGGAGCACTATCACTTACAGCTACAAAGGATCAGGGGCCCTTCCTTGGAAAAGATCAGAACACAAGGAGAACAGAGACCATACCTTTCCCATGAATACATCATCTTGAATGCACCTAAAGCTTGCAGATTCTCAGAACTAGCTAGCAATGAAAAAGAACACCACAAAAAAACAAAAAACAAAAAACAAAACAAAAAAAAAAAACTAAAGCTTATGGCAGAATGTCTGCAGAACCTAACATTAACATAAAGTTCAAAGTTAAAAAAAAATAGGCTGGAAAATGAACAAGCAACAACAAAGAAGAACAAGATAAAAACTCAGAAATAGACCATAGTATCAAAACAATATAACAAAGTCTCAAAGAAAAAATGTTAATTAAATGCAAACTCAACAAGTAATTTTTGAAGAGTTAATGAAGAGATGAGAGTAGTCCAGGAATAATTAGAGAAAGAAATGAGAATGATCAAAGAAAATTGTAAAAAGAAAAATAGTAATTTGATAAAAGAGATAAAACTACTGAAGAAAATAACATTAAAAAAATTGATTTAACAGTAAAAGAGGGACAATAATGCACTAGAGAAAAGAATTCCTTAAAAACGCAGGGTAGGCCAAATGAAAAAGGAAAATTTACTGAGGGGAAAAGCAAAACAAAACAACACAAATCAAAACAAAAAAAAATCTCCTTACAGAGTAAAATTGGCCAAATGGAAAAAGAGGTATAAAATCTCACTGAAGAAATAATAACATCAAAACGACAACCAAAAAAAAATGGAATAAAATATAAACTCTTATCATCAGAAAAAAAAAACAATTAGCTGAGAAAATAAATTGAAGAGATATAATTCAAGAATTATTGGACTACCTAAAAGCCATGATAAAAGAGAAAAAGTAAACATCATATCTGAAGAAATTATCAAGGAAAACTGCCTCAATATCTTGGATCCAGAGTGTAAAATAGAAATGGAAGGAACTACTGATCACTTCCTGATAGAAATCCAAAAATGAAAGCTTTTAAAAATATTATAATCAAATTTGAGAATTTCTAGATCAAAGAGAATATGCTGTAAGCAGTCAGAAAGAAATAATTCAAATATCTTGGAATTACAGAAAAGTAAAGAAGTTAGGAGTATTACCAAGAATACTCTGTCCAACAAAGCTAAGTGTTACTCTTCCAGGATGGGCGTGGAAAATAGATATTTAGTGAAACAGAGGACTTCTCTGGTGAAAAGACCAAAGTTAAACAGAAAATTTTGATATTCAAACACAAAACTCTAGAGAAGAATTCAAAGGTAAACATGAAATAAAAGTCATAGGGGATCTGATAACATTAAACTGCACATTCTTATATGAAAAGATCATCCTTGTAACTAAATCTAAGATTTTTTTTTCAATATTAGGACAGTTAGAAGGAATATTTATATAGATAAAGGACATGGGTATGATGGGATGACTTAATAAGAAATAGAAAGATAGATGCACTTAAAAAGGGGGAAGGAAAAAGAAAAATGGGGGATTTATTTCACATAAATGAGACAAATAAAGAGTTTTTAAAGGGATGAGGGGATGAAGAGTGATAGACAATACTTGATCTTTATTCTGATTGGAATTGTCTCAGAGGGAAAAACATATATACTTAGTTGGGTATAGAATTCTATCTTGCCCTAAGAGAATTACGAGTGGACAGGATAAAAGAAGGGAGGAGACTGATGGAAGAGATGCCTGATTAAGGGAGGCATTGGCTAAAACCAAAACAGACTTTTAAAAAAGGCCAGACTAAAAAGAGAGACAGAAAGATAAGTAGAGAAAAAAATAGTATGGAGGAAATACACATTTATAAATTGTGAATTTGAATGGCATGAATGGCAGTAGATAGTATAATGGATTAAAAACCAGAATCCAATGACATATTGTTTAGAAAGACAAACACACATATGGTAAAAATAAGGGATTGGAAGAGAATATATTATGATTCAAGTGAGGTTTTTAAAAAGGCTAGAAATCATAATCTTAGACAAAGCAAAAAAAAAAAACGAATAAAGGAAATAATGAAAAAACTACATCTTTCTAAAACATACCATATAAAATGAAATAATATTAAGAATAAACACATATATATGTATACCAAATGGGTTAGTCTTCAAATTCTTAAAGGAAAATCAAAATAATTTCAAAAAGAAATAGACAGCAACTTTCTTCTTTCAGAACTAGATAAATATAACCACAAAATAAACATGAAAGAAGTTATGGAGACAAAAGAATTTAGGAAAAAAATAGATGTTATAGCTCTCTGGAGAAAATTGAATGGGAATAGAAAAGAATAAATATATTTTTCTTTTTCTTTATACATGATATATTCAGAGAAATTGACCAGGTATTAGGGCATATATATCCCACACCCAAATTGAACTATATTCAATAATTTAATCTTAATGAATAGGCCAAATAACAAATCTAGGAACAATCAATAACTTCATTAATAAGAATGAATATAACAAGACAATACACCAAGATTTGTTGGATGCAATCAAAGCAATTTTTAAAGGAAATTTTGTGCTTTTAAATGCTTGTATCAATAAAAGAGAGAATAATCACTGAATTTGGCAAGCAATTAGAAATAATAAGCAAATATAAGCAGATATTGCATGTTTTGTGCTATCAAAAATTAGACTATTTTGTAGTAAAAAAAAATCACTTCATGTCTTGCTATTAGCTAAATTCTCCACTATTAATTAATACTGCTGGTACCCTATGTGGGACTACTTAATGTCATTTTGTAAGCTTATCCTTGTAATTTTACAATTATATTAATTTGTTTAGCTGTCAATTCATTGAAATTAGTTTTTACTACATCTTAATTTTTGAAAGTTTTCAAAGAAAACCATGTCAAGTGACACTTTATTTCCCTCAAATAACAACCTTTGGGCTATAGAATTCAGAAATGGAAGAAGTCTTCAAGATCATTCAGCTTTCCCAATGAGGAGGCTGAATTTAACTTCCTTTTGATCACAGAGATAATGGAACTAGAATTTGAACTCGTTTTTTGATTTTCTCCTATCCTCATTCTACATACTATAGTGCCAATCTAAAATAACTCTAGGCAAATGATGACTCCCCCATAATCTTTGTTAATATCACTTAAAAATATCTTTTAGTTATAAATTCTTTGGCTTTGGGAATTTCATCAAGTGTTATTTTCATGACAGAGCTGCTATCTCTGTGATAGTCTGAATGATTGCAATGTTATTATCATAGCCAGAGTACTTACTAATTAGAATTTTGTGGCTGGGTCAGTCCATAGCATGTACAAGAAAAGTAGTAGAAATACATCTCTCTCATCATTGCCTTGCTCACCCCTTTGTCCTGAAGAGAAATCTCAGACAACTCTTAGGATAAAGAAAGTGGTCAGGAGGAATTTGAAAAGGGCTAGTCTAGGCACAGCTAGGTGGTGCAGTGCATAGAGCAGCAGCTCTGAATTCAAGAGGATCTGAGTTCTAATGTGACCTCAGACACTTAACACCTCTTATCTGTGTGACCCTGTGCAAGCATTTAATAGGAAAGAAAGAAAAGAAAACAAGAAAAGAAAGAAAGAAAGAAAGAAAGAAAGAAAGAAAGAAAGAAAGAAAGAAAGAAAGAAAGAAAGAAAGAAAGAAAGAAAGAAAGAAAGAAAGAGGGCCAGCCTCAGTCAGGGGGAGACTTTCAGGAAACCTCACATTTTAACTAATATTTTTTTGTTATCCTAGAAGGTAAACTCCATTGTGTCTTCTTTATGAAAAGCTGAAAGCATTTTCAATATACTCTAAATTCAATTATGGGCCAAAGTCTCAGGATTCTTGAGCTATTTACTGGTTTAATTATGGTCTTCCAGTCTTTGTGTTCTTTCTGAACCATTCCCTCTCTCCAATGCTGATTTAAGGGTCTCCTTTACAGTAATAGTTCAATAAGCCCCCATTCTCTAAATATCAGAGGGAGTATTTCCAGGTAAACACTTTGTCACCCATTTGGACCCAAGAATGGGAGGTCTTCTTTTAGGAGGGTAGGAACAGCAAGAACCCCACCAGAGGTACAAAAGAAAAGATTTTGTGATATTTCTTGACAAGAGATAGGATCACAGAGCTGTGTAAAGTAATTGCAAAAAAATAGCTCTAGGGAAGTTCAGAGTAATTTAACAAACTGATATACCAATGAGGCTGTTCACATCCTATTTCTGACATCTGACTTCATTTTTCCTATCATCATTCATTTCCCAGAAGGCCTTGCAGGGGTTAGACTTCAACATTTTCAGGGCTTAATTTACATACTAATCTGGGGTTTATCTTAGGCTAATAAAGTCATCCAAGTCTCAGAGAATAAAAATGACAATGAAACATTTGGTAAATACTTAGTGTTACATAATAATGCTGTCAAAGAGACTTATAATTCATTGGAAATGTAATATAGATGAGTCCAAACTTCTCCTGAGAAATCTTTACCCAGATTATCTGTCCAAGAAATTTCAGAGGGAGCCACATGGAGTGATAGTCCCCAAGTCAATTTAGTTAGAGGCAAATCTTGTTCATTTGAAAACAGACTTGTCTAGTCCTCAGCCGCTTCGAGGGGACAATCCCATCTGGAACAGTCTCGATGCCAGCCTGATTCTAGGCATTATGGAAATGGAAGTGTTCGACAGTATAGAAATCCCCATTACAATTATAAATATAATTGCAATTATAAATATAAATATAATTCTATTGCTATAGCAATACAAATGTTTTCAAATATAATCTCACTTAGATCATTGTTATAGTTATTTCATTGCCTCAGGTCCTTTCACTCCAATTCATCTTCCACATTTCTACCAGAGTGATAGCACTAAAATGCATGTCTGATTACATCACTGCCCCAACTCAGTAAACTTCAGTGGCTCCCTATTACTTGTAAAATCAAATACTGGCATTTAAAGATGTTCACAACTTGGCTGCTTCCTACCTTTCTAGACATCCTACACATTATTGCCTTCTACAAACTCCAATCCCAGCAGCCCCTGTGGCTTCCTTATTCTTACACACACGCTCTTCTCTTTCATTTGGAGAAGTGAAATACATTTTTAAAAAAATACCATAAAAATATCATAAAACCAACAACAAGAACAAAGATTCTCTTCTCAACATGGTGCTCAGTAAACACTTCCCTCATTCATTTTTACCCTATGTAGTGTTTTTTTTTTTAACTTTCCATTTCAGAGTTTTCCATACCTAAGACATTACTTGTAGCATGTTACCCCAGAGATACCACTGTTAATAAAAATAATTATCACTATGGCAGAGAAAGAATAGTGCGGTAAATAAAACTTCAGCCTAGAAGTCAGCAAGAGCTGCCCTCTCTCCCAGTGCTGACATATACTTGACAATTCACTTAAATTTCTATTATACTTTTTTCAGAATACACATGGCAAAAAACTTAATGATCTTCATTGGAGTAGGGTATTTCATCACCTGGAAGTTCCTGATATCAGTGAAGTCACAGATTCTATTCTTATCCCTATCCTTGATAACAATAGCAACATGCAGTATACAATAATTATTATAAATTATTTATACATTATTTATATTGCAATATATTGATATTATGAGTATATTATTATTTCTAGTATAACAAAAACAGTGACTGCAATGACTATCACTGAAATTTACTTCTCTGGGTTTTCAAATTTGAGAACTTCTGTCCTTAAAAGTCCCCACTAGAGAACATTATTTTCAGACATAAGTTGAAGCAAGTGGTTGAAGTTTCTCTGACTCTGGAATCCTATGATTCTGCAAGGGAGATGATGTGAGTATACTTAATCCCTTCCTGATACTGACTTAAGATGCCTTTTGTTAGTAACCTAGTGTAGTTATTATGCATTATGCAGCAGGTGCTTAATCCATGTTTGTTACTATTGACCAAGTAAAAATAAAGGCAAAACCTTAAGCATCACAGAATATTGAAGAATGTGAAACATGGAGTCAGACTACCTGTATTCTAGTGCGGTCTTCAATGCCTACTGCAAATATGAACTATTATTTTTAGAAGAGCTAAATATCTTATCCATTTATTAATCTGGTCATTTGTTTGTTTGCCTATCTTTTGGCTTGTTTGAGGCAGGCCTTCAGATCTTACTAACACGTCTGATGTCTAAAATAAAAATAGGATGGGAAGTAGCATGAAAGAGTGGAAGGAGTAGGATCTCAGAGCCTGGAATCAGCCAGCCTGTGTACAAGTCCCAGACCTGCCAAATAATATCTGTATGCTCTTACGCTGGAATCAGAACTTCAATGTCTATAACATGTTTATTGCGTGATGTCACAAAACCCATCATTTGTCTATTGCAAGGGAAGTACTTGGTAAACTATAATGAGATATAAAGAGTCATCAATCATTTGTACAGGAAAGGACCTTTGAGATCACTTTTGTCTAGAAGGGACTTGAACATCTGAAGGGACTTGAACCCAAAGAGTTTTAGCAACTTAGAACTTGATATAATAAACATAGACTATTATTACTGAATATATATCAAAACTTAAGAAAAGAGATTAAAAAAAAGCTTTTGCTAGTCAGAAGCAAATATCTTCAGTACCAATTGTTTCCCTACCCATCCAAGAAATCACTAAATCCAAGAAAGATGTTTATTATAAAATGAATAGATGTACATAGTATTCACCATTGGGCAATTGGAGAGTTATGGTTATTTCTTCTGGAGGACACATAAGCACCATTATGTGAGTCATTTTAAAATGTCCTAAAAAACCAACAATATCTAACAACAACTCAGAGGAAGGTACTGCAGGGACCCATCCTTCTCTGACACAAGACTGAAGTGGATGAATGAGAATTTTAGTCAATAATTTATTGAACATTATTCACTTGACATAATAAAATTTAAGACAGATGGGAGTTATAAATGTTCATTGGAAAGACTACATCTTTAATGTGTGAATGTTAGCTAAGTTATTTTTCTCCTCCAGTTTTGATTTCTTTTTCACAGAATCAGAAATTTATTCTTTTTGAAGGTGATGCTAGGGAGATGTTTCTCTTGGTTGTTTTGCCCAGAAATACTTTAAGAGCTAGAAGAATTCTTAAAAACTTAAAGTCTTAAAGACCTTCCACATCTGACTAATGATCCCTTTTATAATATACCCCAGTCAGCTAGTTTAATCTTGAATACTGCTATTGAGGGGCAACTCATGATCTCCCATTGCATCCCCTTTGATTTTTGAATAGCTGTAATTAGGAGGAAGCCATTCCTTGCATCGCATTAATATTTACCTCTGTGCCTTCCATCTGCTGCTCTATTCATTTTAGTAATTTGTAGAAAATGTAGATTTGACTCCCTCCCATTAATCCTTAAACTTAAATAAAATCTCTTTTATGACTTCTATTTCACTCCCTCCCAACCCTGCAATTGTCGTGAATTGCCTGATTTGTTTTCTTTTTAATTATTCTCAGTCACAAAATTTGCAAGCTCATGTATTCACTGGAGGGTATGTGAAATTAAAGGAAAATTATTAAAAAATAAAATTATTAGTAGTATAAGGTATCTTTATATGCTTTAAGTGACAAGGAAATCCTGGATAAACAATTTGTAAGAGCTCAACACATCTGATAATTTTTACTTTACCCTTTATCTAACCCTTCATCACAAACCAATATGGATTAATCTTAATTCTGTTTTTGTTTATTCTCCCTACAGACTTCTCATTTAAAACATTTAATAAATGCTTATTATTTTGACTTTATTTCACTTGAGGGAGTTGCTAGTGAGAAAACAAAATAATTGGGAGCAATGCAACAAAGGGAGTAGATGGAGAAAGGGGTCTGTATCATCCCCCCAAAATTGACTAATCACCTTCTAAGACTGAGAATTGCTTGGATAATTTGTGATAAAGAAAACCTGCAGAACTAAACAAATCCATGGTACAGACTAGATGATACACAGGAAAAACAGAAATCAATATTCACTGTACAATTTTACCTTGGGTTTAATGGACTCCAAAAAGATTTTGACAAGCACTTAACTATGACTTTATCAGGGAAAACACAGATAGGTATGCATCTGAGAGCAAAGATGTTCTTCCAATGTCCAAATTACAGTTCTAATCGAGTATTGACCGTCCTTCTGGATACCCCTCCTCCAAGGTTACAATTATAATCTCTTTAGTTTAGCTGATGAAGTAACTCTTGCGTTCTCATCCCAGAAGGCTCTGACTTGCCTGCTGGGGTAAAGTGAGCTCCAAAACACAAGGGCTTACCTTCTATTGACCCTTTGTTTTAGAGTGATTCAAGAGATCTTGAGACTTAGCCTATGCTATTTGTTGAGGATATCCAGGTCCTCGCTTCTTATCCCTCCTAATTTTCTCTTTTCCCTCAGTGTATCGGACTAGCCAGAACAACAAAGCACCAATGATACAAAGTGTTCTTTCATTTTCAAAGACATAGCATAATTATGACTGTCTTCTGTTATTTGAAGTCCAAAGGAAGCTTGACTTAGTAGAACAAATGTTCTGGAGTTAGGGAGACCAAAGCTTCAGTCATTTGTCCGTTGCTTACTAATTATATTACTTTCAGCAAATCATTTAACCTGTCTCATTTTCCTTCTTTCTATAAAGAGATAACAAATGTTCTGGAGCTGCTTTCCCCTTGGCTGGTTGAGTCCCCAGAGCTCAGCTACTACTTCTCTTCTTAGGGTCTGAAGGATTCCTGGGGGAGTATCCCTTCTAATGCTCATGAGCCCCCACCATTGTGCTTTCCCCATGACATTTGTTGATATCAGTCAGCCAGTCTTGATTAACTTTTTAAAAAAGGGTATTTATTAATGTGGTAGAATAAAAATAACAAGAACAAAATAACCCCCAAAGGTTTTTGACACACTCTATTAATGGCAGATAGAGAATCTGGAGAAAACTAGTAGATTAGATAACATGGCAAAAGGGGCAAGTCACAGCTACTGAAATCTTTTTACTGGATAATGCATCTTTTCTTCCAGGATCTTGTAGGCACTTAAATATGTGTTTTTTTTTTCTTATCACATCCAATGTTTCTCTGATTCCTGATGTAGTGAAATTGATTATAGATAACAATAAAGCCATTTATTGCATATAGTCAGACACTATAGTATAAATAGACAAGATAGTCCTGTCTTTCAAGACAGCTCCTTCAGGAGCTTACATTCTACTGGAGGAAGATAATACATATAGGATACTTGAATAGAGGATGGGAGGAAGAAGGGAACCTACATGGAGGCAGTTTTTAGATAATTTAATATATTTAGATAATAACTGTTTTAACCTGTAGTGATATATAGCATATTTCTACCACATTGTGGTAAGGGTCAATCATTAAGTCCAGTCTCTTTAATAACGATGACCTTTCTATAATGTCTTGTGGCAATAACATAGTTTTATATCGATCTCAGAAATATGTACATTTTGAAAAACAAGTCCACATGACTTAACCTTTTGCTTCGCCCTTTTGTCTCTACATGTTATTGGTTGATTGATTTTGTGTGGATGGCACTCATAAAGTCTTTTGGTACTAATCTTAAATGTTTGCTATTTCATAAACTCCACCTGGAGGTAAATAGATATTGGTTACCTTTGGTAAGTCTATTAACACATATCCATTAACAGTTTGGTCTTACTCTATAAAATGGTGCCAATTTATTTCAGAAATATTTCTATATATTTGAGCCTACTTATCATATGATTTGCGAACATCTATTAGTTCTTTGTTTTTGTAGTTGGGAAAGTAATCATCTTTCTAGAAGTGTCTTAACAGTGATTTTCCTTGTTTTGTACTAATGTTTTCCATTGTTTAATTATTATTGATTATGGTCCTGCTCCTCTTCCTCCACTTCCTTCTCAGAATCAGCAGTAGCTTTTTCTGCCCTGGGTCTTCTAGTATGCACAGGAATGCTTCTGAATGAGGTATGCCCAAATATAATCACACAGTTCAAGAATGGCAGACAGTCTTTTCATATTCCCCCCTGCAATAATCCTATCTTTCTGTGAAACTTATAAACTTAGAGGAAAAAGTACACGTAACCTCTGTTACAACCTTCCTCAACTGGGAAATCTCTTCCTCAACTGAAAAAAATAAGGGATGGAACTAGATGATCTCTGATGTCTCTTGTAGTTCTAAATCTATAATCCAGCATGGAATAGGAAAGCTCGTCAACCCTGAAAATGGAGGATGCAAGTGCAAATTCCTACTTGGAAGTACTTTTCTCTTTTCTGACCTTCAGCTTCCTCCTCCATAAAATTAGGGGTTTTGACTAGATTCCCTCCCAGATCCCTTCATAAGCCTATTTTTAACTGAATTCCTCTATTCTCACCCCTTTGTTTAGCTGAGTTGGACTATAAGGCAACATTATTTTCTCTGGGACTTTCATTTTCTATGCTTTATTCATGTTAGCATTCCTATCGCCATGTAGGGAGAAAGGGCATTTAAATGACTTAATGAGATTTGGAGACTCTAGCATTTGAAGTAAATGTGTGTTCGATAGACTCACAATGATGTATGCAGTCTGATCTTCTGTGTGTTTTAGGTAGTGTATCATTGTGTTGAATCTGAGACTAGGTGAACTCTAAATGATTCAGCATCCCTGTTTGCCACGAATAATGCATGGAGTCATCCAATTGTAGATTCAGAGAGAGATTGCTGTCCTGTGCAGGGAAGGGAAGGAGCTGAAAGTGTCACCTACTAGAAAAGATTATACTTTATCGACCCATCCTAGAAGAAGAAAGCTTATGTGCTTGAATGTCACAGGAAACACTGGCTCAGTTTAATCAAGGGAAGAGAATTGTATTAGCAAATATCTACTCCCTAAAGATAAATCAACTGCTCCACAGAATTTGGTAGTTACTTTCTGATTCCAAAGGCTATAATGTTAATTAAAACAAAACAAGACAAAAACAAATCAAACAAAAAACAAACCTTCCAGTCATATTAATGCTTTAGTTGATTGGTGGACTCCTAGAGAGATCTCTCTCTCTCTCTTTTAGAGAACCAGAATATAGTCTAACTATGGTTTGGTGACTTGGGTTTTGCCTTAGGATGCTGAATTTGCAGGGCAATGTAAATATATTTATAAATTCACTTAAGCTCACTGAAGTACAATCTTTACATAACTTTCTTTGTTCTTTTTCTAATTTCCTGTGGTCTCAACCAAAAACTTGAGTCTGCTATACCCTCCTTTTCATCATTTTCCCCACAATAACTCAAATGAGGATAGCTTTCTTATTCCTGGCTCCAAGGGCAAAAAATTTCTAATTATTACTGATAGCTATGGTCATAAAGAGAAGAATTTATTTTTAATTCTTAGTTCTAAGGGAGAAGCAGGAATAAAGTGGTGATATTTCTACCATTCATGAATAAAAGTGACCAATCACATTAATAGTCATTCTGCATCTGCATACAAGTCAATCAATTCAGCAGATATTTATTAAGCAATTGTTACATGCAAATCTGGGGGCACAAAATGAAAAGTAAATACCCCCTGCCCTCACCTACCTTACATTCTACCTAGAGGAATTAACATGTCTTAATAGATAGAAAATATACACAAAGCAATAAAAACTTATTTTGAGAAAAGAACTCTCAGTACTCTTGTCATTATTATTTAGTCATTTCAATCATGTCTGACTTTTTGTGACCCCATTGGTGTTTTCTTGGCAAGGCTACTGTAATGGTTTCCCATTTCCTTCTCCAATTCATTTTACAGAGAGACATTGAGACAAACAGTGTTAGCTGACTCGCCCAGGGTTATACCGCTAGGAAATATCTGAGTCCAGATTTGAATTCAGTTCTTGCTGACTCCAGGAGCAATTCACTGTTCCAGCAAAGTGTTTTCATATAAAATGGCATGTGAAAGGGATAATCCTACTATATATGACAGCGTTAAGCAGGGGAAACAATCCCATACTTGTAGGGAGCGGGGGAAGGTGATAATCATACATAGAAGGTGGGCCAAGTGTACTGGAACACTTATAATTACATTGCCACTGGTCATTCACCTTTTTCTCTGAGAAACCATTTCCTATTGCACTTTCCCCTCAGGTAAGTGGCAAAAAGGGTAACAAAAACCATTAGTGTGTCTGCCCAACTGGCTCATACTCTATTCCGTTGCAAAGGCACCATGGAGGGAGATAGAATACAGCATAATTTATGCAATATAAGTGAATAATTAGCCATCCACTTTTATTGGAACCGAGAGTAATTTTGGAGAAAAAAAATTGAAAAAATAGGCAGAAATCATTCTTTGGAAGGCATAGGCTAGCTAAATACTTGCTTTTCATACTAGGGGAAATATGGGGCCACTAAAGATTTTTTACACATTAATGTGAACTATGTATTTATGTTAAAATGTTATTTTTCAAGGAATGAGAAAGACCTCTTACAAAGGATGAGATTGGAGCCGACTCTTAAGGATTCCAGGGAATGTCGAAGTCAGATACAAGGAAGGTAAGTATTTAAGACATGAGAGAGAGCCAGGGAAAAGACACAGCTGGAGATAGGGTACCATTGTCAGGAAAATAAAGTTTGCCTATATTGTAGTATGGTACATAGAGGACATTGGATTGTAAGAAGTTAAGAAGTTAGAAAACTTGTGAAACACCAGGTTGTGAAGAATTAAAATGCCATATGGGAAATTTTATATTTAATCCTAGAAGTAATGGGGAACCATCAAAGCCCACAGAATGAGGTATGAAGGATGACACTGTCAGACTTGTATTTTAGGGGAAGTGTGGAGGATGGGCTAGAGTAGGGAGAGACTTGAGACAGGAAGAACAGTTAGACAGTATAGTCATTAAAGTATGAATTGATGAGTGCAGGTACTGGGGTTGTGGAGAAAAGGGGGAATAGAGAATGATATTTTGAAGGTAGAAATGACAAGATTTAATAATAATAGTTATTTGGGATAATTAAAAGTAAGTGATTGAGGATCACCCTAGAATTATGAGCCTGGATAACTGGATTTTAGTGAGTTACTCAACAACAAATGGTAATAGGAAGAAGGAAGTATTTCCCCCAAAGGGGAAAAGATGATGACTTATTTTGTATATGTTGAGTTTGATCTGATTATGACATCCAAAACAGATGTGCAAGAGGAAGTTTGTAATTTAAACTCAAAGCTCAAGAGAAAGATTAGGGATAGATATATAGATCTGGGAATCATCAGCAAAGACATATTTGAACCCATTGGAGCTGATGAAATCATCAAATGAGATATTATAAGGGGAAATAGGAGACCTTGATTAGTATCCATGAAGACTGAATAAAGAAGACTGAGGAGAAATGTTCAGAGAGATAGAATTTGAACAAACTTTCAGGGAAAAATGATTCTATCTCACAGCAAAGAGAAAGATGCACAATGGAATATGTGTCTAACCCTTAAATTGCTAGGTTTAGACTGTATTCATTAATTACATTCATAAACCCTAATTTTATAACCCATAACATATTCATTGATACCACCCTGAACTCTTAATTTCTTAATGCTGGGCCTTTGGGGTGCAGCTTCTCAGGCAACAACAAGAGAAGAAAGAAAATTTAACCACAATCCTGAAAGATGCTGTTCTCAACACTTTACCCACGCAAGTTATATTACACTTACTGTTCTTTCTACTTTAATAGTTGGCAGTTTGTTGCTCCCCACAAGACTACCTCCAAGAAATACATAAAGTCAATGGATTTTACATAGAGTGTTTACATGGAATATTTCGCAGACATATAAACTTTTTCTGACCTTTAAATTGCAGGCCTGGATTCATTGGGACATCACCGAGAGATCACTCTCCATCAATCATGGTGCAGCAGGGAAAATTAGGCTATTGAAAGATTCAGTAAGGAGATGGGAGGATGCTAAAAAGGAGAGAGCTCAAAGATAGGGCCTATTCTATGTGAGCTGATGGATTTCAAAGCAGCCCCTAAAAAACAAGACTAATTAAGCCATGAGCATTCTATAGCAGCTCAGGGAAGGTAGGATCCTTTTCAGAATCTCTTTGAAAATAGAGTTCTCTGAATGTATTCTGGAAACAGTTTGGTGTAATAAATCTGGCCTTCCATTGTTACTCTCCGAAGGTATTGTAGCTGATATTTTCACACACGACATTTAAGAGGTGCTTTAGAAATGCGAAATTATCGAAACACTCATTTCCTGTTTTAGTTCCTCGTCATTTCACAGCTGTGCTCAATTAGGCCTCTTGAAAAACAACAGAGAAGAGAGAAAACAATACATTCTTCTACCCATAACAATCCCTCATAAAGAAGAAAAAACTCCCTCCTTCCTTACTGACTAAGTTCATGTCAAATCATCATTTCTAAATGGTGACCCATGTGTAGACACGTGGAGCGTTCTGCATTGCTGGAAAGACTAATCAGCAGTTCTTTTGTTTCCATGGCTATGCTTGGTTTGCTGGCATTTCCAAAAGACCCTCATCCAGCTGCCAAATAAAATCACTTTCACCCTCTTCTTGAAAATGCTTCCTAAGAGCAGGTGCAACTGGACACCTTTTATACAAAGGAAAATTGGCATGGAAGAGAAAAAGGGCAATGAATTGAGGTCCTCCTTCAACAAGCACCTGATAGGATCTTGACTGTGTCTTTTCCCAAGTACCTACAGCAGGTATAAAGTCAATGCTGTGGGTTAGTTCTTAGTAATATATCTTAGTATACTTGAGGCAGTGACCTTATTTACTAATAGAGAACAAGAAGATGTAGGATGTATCTAGCCTTGGACCAGCAGGAGAGATGGAATGGTATAGTGATATGAGACATGAAGGGAGAAGATCTATCAATTTCATATATGTTTATAGATAGATATAGATATGTATTGTGTATATGTATATATAAAATACAAATCACAGGTGTATGTATATATGTACATATATATGTATGTATGCATATGTGTGTATATATATATATATATCTATCTATATATATACATATATAGATATATATATATATATATATATATATATGCATGCATATATCTGTATCTAGGTATCTATCCATATATACAATATGTGTGTGTGTAGTACCTTGGGGTATTTAACTCACCTCTCTGGGTATAATTTCACCATTTGCAAAATGAAATTGGCTTGGATTGTCACTTGTTTCCCCCTTGGCTCAGTAAGAGTGACTCTAAAAGAAATCTATGGGTCTCTTCAAAAAGACAAAGTGGGGTAAAACTGCTAACCATGCATTTCATTCATAGATCTAGTAACAAGAACCCAGTGAACCCCTAACAATCAAAACCACTAAGGAAAAGCACATTGAATTATATACCACAAGTCATTAATTTTTTAAATAAATAGGTTGTAAATGTAGAACTGAAAGAAACCTCTGTCTTCACTGAGCCCAGATCTTTCATTTTAAAGACACAGAAATTGAGGTGGAGAAAATTTAGATAACTTTCCCAAAGTCACCTAGCTAGTGAGCCTCATAAGGAGGATTTGAATCAAACTCTCTTGACTCAGTTTTCTTTTCCCTTTTTTATACCTCCAGCCCAATGAACAAACAAATAAAAGTAACCATGGTAAAGAGCTATTATAGTATTTGGTGCACATGTATTGTTAGTGAATCTCATAATGATGCATCTAAGTGATACCTACAGCCATACTCAATGAGCATTTTTTTTTTTACCCATTGCCAATTACATGAAATGACCTCTCAAATCAGTTTTTGAAAGCAAGTTCTGAGTGGAGGAAAGGATACAGGTCAAGGAAAAACCTGGGATATCATGATAAATAGGTAGAGACATCAGAGAGGAAAGGTCATTCTTTAGTATATTACTATTTAAACTATTCTTGCTAAATGTTAAGCTCAATGGTTCTGTCTCAATGAAGATTACAAGTGTTCTTGATAACCTTTTTTGGGTTTGTGTTATTTTTTAAATAAATCATAGACCCAGTTGTCCCATTCTAGTAACAAATTTAATGGAAAGGAACAGATTGAGAGTATCATATGAAGCTTGTGTTATAAGTTCAATCTGATAACATTTTGGGGATATAGAATATTTTCTATATTTTTTCCTAGTGGAATAGCAATCATTTCAGAATGTGTAAACATTTAGTTTCCCATCCAAAAATTATCATCCCATGAATAATCTTCATGAGGTCTTTCAAATTACTGTAAGCATCATATGAAATTTAGACCTCCTCCTGATTGGTCTGGCACATCTATCTCAAGTATTCCAAGGCCATTGACACCTAACTCTACTACTCTACCTAGGAGAGGATGACTGGAAATAGGAAGATGTATCTGATTCTCCATGGGAAAGCTTTATATGTTAGGTACATTTTTAATAAAGATATCACATTTTATCATTGTGCATTCTATTCCTTCCTGTATTCTACATGAAGATCCATGATAATGAAGAGCATTGATTTTTTGCTCCAGTCAGTTTAAAAAAAAAATCAAATCCAACTTGTTTAGCATATTTATGGAGCTTTTCTTCCTTAAGATTTGTCTCACCTCACTTTACATTACCTCATTTAAGGAAGCATCCATTAAGAGCCAATTGCATTTAAGACATTGTGCTAGTTGCTAGAGGCACAAAAAAAAAAAGTCCTCATCAGTATTACATTCAACTAGAATATGACATGTTCATAAAGAAGTAAATTCAAAGCCTGTTTATAATACCTACTCCAGAACACCACTCAAACTCACTCAAGAGTTGGGGATCCTTTGAAAGTCCATAATCCTAAAATGGGCTTGCATAATGGAGAGAATCAAGAGGATCTAAGTTCAAATCCAGCCTTAGACACTTACTAGCTGTGTGATCCCTGGGCAAGTCACTTAAATCTGTTTACCTCCATTTCCTCATCTGTAAAATGTATTGGAAAAGAAATTGCAAATGGTTGTAGTATCTGTGCCAAGCAAACTCCAAGTGGTGTCTCTGAGAGTCAGACATGGCTAAAATAACTCAACAACAATGAGAATGACATCTACAACTCTAAAATGCTAGCCTGGGGAGGTTAGAGATTGCTTTGTCTTACCTAGAATTCTCAGTGCTTACTTAATTTATAATCTGACACATGTAAGATCTAAAATATACTTATTGACCTATTGATTGATTACCTATCTAGTTTGTGATGAAGATTTGAGTGACTCCAGTAACATTTTATTTAAGAGCCACCACAATATGTTCTGTTACAACCATTCAACTCTTATAAGATCCAAGGCCTCGATTAAAAATCAGTATTTGATCTAACCAGTTCAGGGTCTTCCAAAGTCTTACTTTGATGCCTAATTATGAAATGAAGGACCTTGATTCCAGATGTCAGAGTTCCAAATTAACTGGATATTGAGAGACAAACCAAAAGATTGTCTCTGGGTGATGGATATTTTATCTCCACAATTCATTAAACAAACCAGATTCTCATTTAAAAAGAGTTTGTGATGCTCACTGGAGATATCACACCAGCACATCTCAGAGTATGCATCATGGAAGCCTGTAAAAAGAGAGAAATTGTTGAAGGGTCCTGGGCAGGCAGAAGAAAGCATATGGTTGATATTATTCACTAGGCAGGGAAGAGAAGGGAAGGGGGGAAAAGGCAAAGGCAATTTCTTTGAGGAAATTAAAAATTAAATTTCTCTGTTTTACAATTTACTTGTAGTCAACCCTACAAATCCCAGTGTGTAAGAAAGTCATTCACCAGATTAAATTTTTGAATGTCATTTGATCTCATAAAATGGGTCTTTGCTCTGGGTTTTGGGAAATTCATTTTATCTTATTGTTCCTCAAAGGCAGGGATCATTTCATCTTTGTTCCTAAAATCTGGAACATTGCTGGGAAGATAGCAGGTGCTTAAAAAACCTAATTTGGAATGACTCAATTATTCCTTCACAAAGAAGAATAGAACATTTCTTGGAAAGCTCTTTAGTTCATCAACTACAGGGGTGCAGTTCATTTTGTTTGTTTGTTTGTTTGTTTAATATATTTGAATCTGGTTACAGAACAAAGTATACAATGTGAGATAGATTTGCTTAAAAAACCTGCCTGTGTGGCAACATTGATTTGGATGGCACCATGTTTTCCTGCTCAGTGGTAGTGTGTAGTTAAGAATCACCAAGGAAAGAATAATCTAAGTTCCCCATTAAAGAGTAAGGCCATGTTTTCCTCCTTCAGAAATGCAAATGATTCTTGCAGAAAGCATCCTGTTTCCTCATTCCCTAAGCCATTTATTTCCATCACCTTTTTTTTTTCTTTTTCAAATGGAGAATCAAGGAGACAGGATTGGATAGAGGATCAACTGGATTTCAATTATCTTTGGTGGAATATTTAGTTTTGAGTCTGTGCCAGGTAGGTAATAGACACCAATGGGGTAAAATAATTCACTCGGCTCTAGAACAATTGACCTCATCCAGACAGAGTAAGAATACTGGCACAGCCTTCTGTACATCCAAAATGACCTCTTCAGACCAAGTGATATTTGGGAAATAATAATGGATATTGCTTTTATTCTTGAAGTTCATGTATCATCTCATATTAACTTTGTAACATTATTGGAGAGAAAAGTAAGAAGGTTCTATTCTCTCTAATAGATACATGTCATTGTTGAGTGGCTTTTCTCAAGGCTTTACAATAACATTAAGACTAGTATTTATTAATTTATTGACTGTCCTTTTCTTTGCCCCATTAGCCCTATCACAGTCAGAATTTACGTTTCTCTGTAGAACACAAATGAGTGTGGACAATTGTCCTGCACAATTTTTTGAACAATCTTTTCATTTGGAGGTCTTTGTTGATACTCAGCCATCATTAAAAGATGTATGGAAATTTATTTGAGAAAGTTCCACCCAACTGGGGTCATTACCATAATTATTGAGAACATTAGTAACCGTTAATATTGAAAACAATGGTTATTGATATAGCTATATAGCTTTTTGGTTATAAAATATATAAAATACTTTAATAAATTGGTTCTTAAACAATCCTGAGTTAAGTATAACATCAAGAATTAGACACAAGGCATGTGCCAATCATATGACTTCTTGAAACTTCAGTTTCCTTATCTGTAAAAGGGAATGAATAAAACTTATATTATCTACCTTGAAAGATTATCATGAATAATAGAACAATGGAAGAAAGTGTTCATATCAAATGGGCTCAATTTTGTCATTGAAATAAGAGCATAAATTATGACCCATTCTGACTGCTCATGATTTTGTACTATTCATGCATATATATAAACACATGCATATATAATGTATTATATCTAATATGATAGTCACATGTATATTATATTGCAATGTATTTATATTAGTACATATAGATAATTTATATAAATATAATATGTGAACAATTTTATTACTGACATGGTGGTTAGTTGTTGTCCTTCATTCCTGGGAGAGGACCAAAATGACATCACAATGTTAGAATCAAGTTAGTGTGTCCAACTCTGAATGGTCAGACCAATATGAACTCGGAATGCTCTGCCACAGGTCAGACATAAATAGTTCCTGTAAAGATGTGGGGGGAGGATTCTCTAACTTTTGTGAATCTCACATTTCTTTGCTCATAGACAGCCCCTTCTCTGATGAGGGCACACCATGCTGGGTGGTCCTGTGCCGGTGTTTCCCATCTCATACAATCACTTCTAAAATTAAGAGATAACCTTGAGAGTGTCCTTGCATCGCTTTTTCTGACCACCTTCTGAGCACTTGCTCTGTGTGAGTTCTTCCTAAAATAGTCTTTTTGGAAAGTGTACATTTGGCATTTGAACAATGTGGCCAGACCAATGGAGTTGTGCTCTCTGTAATAGAGTTTGAATGCTTGGCAGTTTAATTTGAGAAAGAACCTCAATCAACTATGAAAGACTTGGTTCTTCTCAGTGGTTCAGTGATTCAAAGCAAGCCCAATATACTTTGGACAGAAAATGCCATCTGCATCTAGAAAAAGAACTAAGGAGACTGAATTTAAATCAACATATTCTATGTACAATTATTTTCTCTCTCCCATGGTTTATCCCTTTTGCTCTGATTTTTCTCTCCCAATATGACTCATAAAGCAACTTGAAAAGGCTTGAAATAATATAAATAAATGAACGATTGATTAAGTGAATAAATAAATAAATAAATGGATGGATGAATGAATAAATAAATACATACATAAATACGGAAAGAATGAGAAAGTATCGTATCGCAGTGTTTAGTATGTTATCCTGTCAGGTGATCATCAAAATCATTCCAAAACACTTCAAATGGAAGTGATTCCATTTCCCAGCACAATTTTGGTATCCTGTCCAATTTTCACAGGCATACAACAATGATATCAGCATAATGACTCTGTAGAATTTCAGTTTGGTAATCAGTCTAATACTTTTTCTTTCCCACACTTTTCTTTGGAGCCTACTAAACACGAAAATAGCTCTGGCAATGTGGGTTTCAATGTCATTATTAATAGACATCCCTGGAAATATAAGTGTTAGGCAAGATAAGTGAACTTATCCACAACATTCAAAACTTCTCTATTTGCTGTAACTGAAGGTTCCACCTATGTATGGTGTGGTGCTGGATGGTGGAGGACCTGTGTTTTTCTGTGTTAATTGTTCAGCCAAAATTATCACAATCAGCAGAGAATAGTCCCATACTTTGCCGCATATTTGCTTTGAAGACTACATTAAGTGCACAATCATTTGTAAATACACACACACACACACACACACACACACACACACTAAAATTCCCTTTAGTTTTAGCTTCTACCTTTTTCAAGTCCTGTGGCTATCATAGAGGAATCCCTCTCTTAGTCATTGCCACCAAGATACTTGCCAGAGTCCTCCTTAATAAACTGATCCTACATCTGGAAGAAAACCATCTACCTGAGAGCCATTGTGGCTTCAGAAGGGGCCGAGGCACAGTCGATATGGTGTTTGCTGCCCGACAACTCCAGGAGAAATGCCAGGAACAGAACAGAGTTCTATATACAACATTTCTAAATCTGACCAAGGCCTGTGACGCTGTCACTCATGACACATGGAAAATTATGTCAAAATGTGGTTGCCCAGAAAAGTTCATCAGCCTAGTACATCAATTTCATGATGGGATGCTTGCCCAGGTTCTGGACAATGGACAGTGCTCTTGAGCTTTCTCAGTCTCTAGTGGAGTGAAAGAAGGCTGGGTGCTTGTTCCCATGTTTTGTAAAATGATATTTTAGCCATGTTGTCAAATGCCTCCAATGAGGACAAATATAGCATCAAATCAACTACCACACTGATGGTAAATTTGTAACAGTGTAATATGTAATCATATAGAATGTAATCTCTTCATTCCTGTCACCTCAAAATCCCCTAACATTATTATTTATCATTTTCCCCAGTTTCTGACAAAGATATGACCTTTCTTGGCAAGGCTAATTCCTCTATATGTACCCTTGATCCTATCTTCTCCTGTTGTCTTTATTTTATTACCTTGTCAATCACTCCCTTTTAGTCTTGAATCCTAAATATTTTTCCACTAGTTCTTGCATGGCTGCCTTCAAATATGTTTAATTCTCCACTATCTTAAAAAAATAATAAAACCTTCACACCATTCTATTCCCTCATGTTATATATATATATATATATATATATATGTGTGTGTGTGTGTGTGTGTGTGTGTGTGTGTGTGTGTGTGTGTGTATGTATGTATATATATATGCCTAATTTCTCAAAATGATTATTTATTACAATCGTCTACACTCGCTAGTTATATGTAGTTCTTAAATATTTGAAAAACATCTTACACTGTTGTTCATAGCAAGAAGAACACTGGTGATGACATGGACATGTGAATCAATTGGACAATAGTTTGAATTTTAGAGAGTAGAATATAGTTCTCCAAATTATATACTCATAAGAATAACACACACTCAATTATTAAAATATGGATTCATTTGAGGGGTTAGGTATATATAATTTATTCATTTAACAAAAATTGATTTTGTTACTGTTCTGAATATACAAAGAAAATAAAATTATGGTTCTTTCCTCCACAAATTTATATTTTATTTTGGGGAACATCACTACATATGTTAAAACAACCTCAGGTAGGAGGACTCTCACAGCTGAGGGAGTCAGAAAAAAATTGTAGAAGGTTCCACTTTAACTTATTCTTGAAGTACACCAGGGATGGCAAGACATGGAAGGATGAAGGGCAAGTATTTCATCCATGGAAGATAGATGATGCAAAAATATAGAAATGAAAGATGGAGGGTTGTGAGTGGGGAATAGCAAATGATCTAGTATGATTTTATCTTTAAGTAAAGTAATTGGAAGGGAATAACTGGAAAAGGTAGAAAGGAACAAAATGATGAAGGGCTTTTTAGCACAGAATTGACATTTGTTCCTAGAGGTAATAGGGAGCCACTGAAGTTTGTTGGATAAAGGAGTAACATGATCATATCTGTACTTTACAATAATCATTTTGAAGTATGAGTAGATTGATTGGAATGGAGGGAGATTTGAGGAAGAAAAACCTTCAGATAGTAGCCATCACATTAGTTGAAATCATAAATGATGTGGGATTGAACAATGTGGTGGCTGTATGATAGAAGAAAAGGGGATTTATCTAAGGGATATTATGAAGTGAAAGCAACAAGATTTGTAAAGACATTTGGTGTCAATGCCTAAGACAAACATAGGGAAAGACACAGATTTAGAAAAAATCATATGGAGGATAGCAATAGTGGGAGTCTTCAGATAGAGAGAAATTATAGCTATGGTTTCATAAAAATAGCAGCCCTTGGAGAAATTACACCTAAGCAGGAATCCATGAAGAGGAAAAATAGACTTCCAATAATCAGGAATTATGAGTTACTGTTTCTCTACATATATTTTTCATATTTTACATCTTAAGTGTGTTTCCTGCCTCCTCATGAATCTAGTGTATATTTGTGGAAGAATAATTCAACATAAAAAACTTTGAGGTTTATCCATGGAAAATGGTCTTTTTTATTTGATGGTGAAATATCAAGATGTATTTTCCCCCCATTTGAATGTAAGTTCCCCTAGAGTAGAAACTATCTTGCTTTTCTTTTTGGATCTTACACTTACTCCAAGATTATTTTCTGTGTTTTTCAGTGTAGTTGTGTAGAGTCCAAAGCCCTGAAAGTTCAGAGAATATCCCTAAAATGTGGGGAGTTAAGTAGAATCAAACCAATCATGAATATAACTAAGCAAAATTAAGAAGAGAAATAACTAAAGTTTTCAATGAAAGGTTTATAAAACCAAACATCCGTTAGGAAATTATGCCATACTGAATGCATTCATCTCAAGGAATGTGTAGTATAAGCAAAAAAAGGAAAATTTTATTAAATATTTTTAAAGGGATGGATAAGTTTTTCTTTGAACAGTGTTTGGCATTAATATGCACATACACACGTATACACACACACATATATACACATATGCATATACACAATGCACACACATATGTAACACATAAATACAATCATGCATATATATAGTTCAATATTAAATAATATCTGCCACAGAGAATGATGAGAGCTAGATAAACAAGTTAATACCCTCTTTATGTTTTGTTTCTTTTTACAAAGACTAATCAATTGTAAGTTTAAATAATATAGTCTCTTTTGATTAAAGTCATTAGGACAAACAAGCAAATGAAAATGAAGCCAAATTTCTATATATCTGCTTCAATATCATAAATTGTTATTTTTCTTTGTAGTTATTTATATTCAGGAAATATTTTCATGTCTTGACATTGATAAGAAAGGAAGGCCTAAGTCATTCTTAAATAATTATTGTTTATAAATAGGAATCTAATCAAACCTTAATTGAAGACTTTATGTCCAGATATCCTGAGCCTAGTATTCTTATAATACCTTGTTTGCATGAAGCATTCTCATATAATGTCTTCCTCAACCTTAATTTCTTTTTTTTATCTTTATTTCTTCTCGGTTTTACACTATCACTATTCTTGGTCACCTTGGCTCCTCCACCATGCTTTTTAGAAATGGTTTTTTAATTGTCAACAAATTTGGGATTCTTTCAAAATTTTCAAGAAGCATATCACTTTGTTTTAATAGAAACTTTATAATAAGAGACAATGATATCTAAATTTTCTATGTTCTAAATTCAATGTTCTAAATTCAATAAATGCTTATTAAATGTCTGTTGTTTTTGTTGTAATAGATGCTTAATACGTGTCCATTATTTTTGTTTCTGGAAGTATGAATTCTGTTTATTGTTCATTATCTTTTTACTTCTCCCAAGAGAAATAACTTAGAAAAGATTATAATAGGGGCAGCTAAGTGGCTTGGTGGATTGACCACTAGGCCTATAGTAAGGAGGGTCCATTTTCAAGATTTCAAATTTGGCCTCAGACAATTATTGACTATGTGTCCCTGCATCAGTTATTTGACATTGTTTGTTTCAGTTTCCCCACCTGAAAAATGAGCTGAATAAGGAGATGAAAAACCACTTCAATATTTTTGCCAAGAAAACTTCAAATGACATAAAAAACAGGAATTCAACTATATATATATATATATATATATATGCATGACTGAAACAGAACAAAAGTGAACATGAAAAAGGATAATTTCTGCTACTGCTACTTAGCTAGAATTTTTTACAGCACATTAAGGTTTGCAGACTACTTTACAAATATTATTTCATTTTATTTTCCAACCTGAGATGGAGATGCTGTCATTATCCTCCTTTTAAAAATGAGGAAACTGAGGCAGATAGTGGTTAAGTATCTTTCCCAGGGTCACCTAGATAGTAAGTGTCTGAGGATGGATCTCCAGCCATCTTCTTATATTTGGTTCCAGTCCTCTATTTCCTGAGGCTCTTAGCTACCTAAAATGTGATTGTGTCAATGGCACATAAATATATTAAATAAATAGATATGTATAAAATATGTGTACAGAATGCATATGAATACATATATGTACATATAGTTATATACACACATATAATACACACACATACTTATATGTAGTTTTTTTGTATAATTGAGCACTGGAGAATTTCATTCCTCCTGTACAAATCTCTACCTGTAGGCAGAAGGGAATTTCCTATTTTTCTGTTATATTTGCTTTCCCTGTCTTTTATTTTTCCCCAAAAAAGGAAATAAATCTGAGATGAGTGTGGATATCATAGACTTTTGTTAACTTGTTCTACCAATATTTGGGCTTTTTATATTAATAAATATCTTGCTTAGTAATATCAGTAATTAATTTCCAATGAATTGAAAATGTGATGACTTGTGACTGATTATTTTAAAATCAAAGATTCTGCAATTTGGAAAGATTATATTCTGTCTCTTTCAGTCCTGTTGTCAGACCTGATTAACTTTGACAGCAGTCTATTGATAGTTTTTAACATGTTGGTTTGCTTGTTTGTTTGGGGGGTATTGGTTTGGTTTTTTTGTGAGGCAATTGGAGTTAAGTGACTTAACCAGGGTCACACAACTACTAAAAGTTAAGTGTCAGCGTTCACATGTGAATTCAGATAATCCCGACCTAAGGGCCAGTGCTCTATCCCTGTGCCATCTAGTTGCCCCCCCCCTTTTCTTGTTTATTGTCTTATTTATTTTTATTGAATTATTATTATTTCTTACGAAATAAGAAAAAAAACAGAATAAAAAAAAAGGCAGAAAAGGAAAATCAGAACAAAACAAAACATTATCATGTGCTCAGCAGAGTATCAGGAAAGATTTAAAATATATAACAATAAATTTTTCATTTGAAAAAAGCATATCCAATAGAAGAAATTATTTACATGAGTGTCCATCTTTTCTTTGCTTCCTTCTAAGTTATTCTTCTGTTTTCTGCTGAATACTTTTTACTTTATTCTTTTGCCTCCTTTTATCCTCCCCACTTCCTCAAGAAGGGTATACTTAACCACAGATATATTTACACACACACACACACACACACACACACACTACACATACACACACATACAGTCATACCCATCCACAGACTCATATATATGTCTATATGTATACATATATAGACTTACATATATGCTCATATAATCAGACACATATATGCATATATGTTACCAATATGTAAACATACATTTAAAAATTCATAATATCATTGACATGTAAGATAGATTTCTCTCTTCATTGAATCTTTAATTTGACTTTGTCTAAGATGAATGATTACGAGCCCTGCTTTTTTTTTCCCTTGTAAATTCTACTCCCTAGCCTTATTATGGTGTTTCTGTGTATCTCTTATTTCATATCCCTGTTAACCCTTCTACTTTAATTCTGCTCCTTAATTTGCCTTGCTATTATTTACCTTTCCACCTGCCCATGGATTCCTCCCTTATCTTCTCATCTCACCATTTTCTTTCCTCTTGATTCCTTTCCCATTAATCTGTACACCTTGTTCCACTACCATTACTCTATATACCCCACTTTATCCTTTTTCCTTTGCCCATTAATCTACACAAGATGTTCCACCCTCATAAATCTATAGAAACAGCTATCCCCCATCTTATCCTATTCACTTCCCTTATACTTTTTTTAAAAAGTTTTTTACTTTCAAAATATATGCATGGATCATTTTTCAACATTAACCCTTGCATAGCCTTGTGTTTCAAATTTTCCTCTCCTTCCCTCCCACTCCTTCCCCTAGATAGCAAGCAATACAATATATGTTATACATGTTAAAATATATGTTAAATCCAATATGTGCAAACATATTTATACAATTCTCTTGTTGTACAATAAAAAAATCAGATTAAATAGGAAAAAAATGAGTAAGACAACAAAATGCAAGTGAAAAACATCAAAAAGAGTGACAATGTTATTTTGTGATCCACAGTCAGTTCCCATAGTCTTTTATCTGAGTGTGGACCTTCCCTTATTCTTGTTCCCTTATTTCTTTACAGACTTTGGAAGGTACTATATCCTTTATGGTATATATGTACTGTTTCCTATTTAAGCCAATCCCAATGAGAGTAAGTTTGCAGAGCTTCAAGCCCTTTTCTCCCCTTTAATGCCTCTGTGTCTATTCTTCCTCTATCTCATTTGTATATGTAATTACAATTTTTAGCTTTTCCTAAACACTTTTGCTTTTTAGATCATCCTTAAATCTGTTCCAATCTTTCTTTTGAACTACCTGATTAATATCGATCCTAAACATATGGTATATGGTTCCATGTAAAATCACAAAAAATTTGTCCTCGTTAAATTCCTTGAAATTAATCTTGGATATTGGCTCTTATATGTGAAATTTTCCATTGAGTTCAGATTTGGTTGAAAGGAAGTACTGAAAATCTGCAACTTCACTGAATATCTATATTTTTCATTCAATCTTATTGATAATTTTACTGGATATGATAATTTTGGTTGCAGGCCTCATTTTTTGATTGACAGTATATATGATTCTAGGACCTGTGGTCTTTTATTGTCTGCTAAGGGACAGGTCAATTCTCTGAGAACCTCCACACCTGTGGATGATAACATCTGAAAGAGTTGCGAGGTAGCCTTTGCTGACACAGGTGTTGTGGACTGGGAATGAGATAAATTGGAGGCAGAGGGAAGAGAAGAGAGGCCAGACAACACAACAGCCTCTCAGTCAGAGAAGTCAGAGAACAGCAATGGCCTCTCAATCTCCTTGTATCATCCTCTCACAAGAGGAGATTCATTCTGCAAGTCTGGATTGGATCTCCAGCAGCCACTGTCAGGTGGCTTCTGATAGTATAACAAGTAAATCCCAAACATTTTTTATTATAGCTCTAGCATATTAAATTTGTGTTTTTTTCTTATTTCTTGCAAAATTTTTCTTTTGATTTGGGGATTTCAAAATTTGGCAACAACCTTCCTATATGTTTTCCACAAAGGATTTCTTTGAGGTGGTGATCAATGGATTTTTTTTCTATTTCTACTCTATTCTTATGTTTTATTTTCTTGGATTATTTCTTACATTATTGTATCAAGGTTCTTTTTTTTTTTTTTTTGGTTACAGCTTTCAGATAATTCAATTATTCTTCTATTTTCTCTTCTTGATTTGTCCTCCAAATCTGTTGTTTTTTCTTATAAGATGTTTCACATTCTGTTCTATTTTTCTTTTCTTTTCTTTTCTTTTTCAAAATAAATAATTTTATTTATTTATTTATTTTTTAAAAAATAATTTTTTATTGATAGAACGCATGCCAGGGTAATTTTTTACAGCATTATCCCTTGCATTCATTTCTGTTCCGATTTTTCCCCTCCCTCCCTCCACCCCTTCCCCCCAGATGGCAAGAGTCCTTTAATGTTGAATGGGTTGCAGTATATCCTAGATACAATATATGTGTGCAGAACCAAACAGTTTTCTTGTTGCACAGGGAGAATTGAATTCAGAAGGTATAAATAACCTGGGAGGAAAAACATAAATGCAAGCAGTTTATATTCATTTCCAGTGTTCTTTCTCTGGGTGTAGCTGCTTCTGTCCATCTTTGATCAATTAAGGCTCTCTTTATCAAAGAGGTTCACTTCCATCAGAATACATCCTCAAACAGTATCATTGTTGAGGTATATAATGATCTCCTGGTTCTGCTCATTTCACTCAGCATCAGTTCATGTAAGTCTTGCCAGTCCTCTCTGTATTCATCCTGCTGGTCGTTCCTTACAGAACAATAATATTCCATAACGTTCATATACCACAATTTACTCAACCATTCTCCAATTGATGGACATCCTTTCATTTTCCAGCTTCTAGCCACTACAAACAGGGCTGCCACAAACATTTTGGCACATACAGGTCCCTTTCCTTTCTTTAGTACCTCTTTGGGGTATAAGCCCAGTAGAAACACTACTGGATCAAAGGGTATGCACAGCTTGATAACTTTTTGAGCTGTTCTATTTTTCAATAGATTTCTATTTCAAAGATTTTTCAATCTTTATATTTTACTTGTTATGTCTTGATCTCTTATAACTTTACTGGCTTCCCTTTGCCTAATTCTAATTTTTTAAAAAGCTATTTTCATCTTTAAGCATCTGTATCTCCTTTTCTAGTTGGTTAGCTTTTTTTTTCTTAATTTTGTTTTTCTTGGATGGTATACATTAATCTTTGAGATAGAAGAATTTTTTTTTTTACTTAAATGTTCTCATCTGAAGATGAACCCTGGTCTTCCCTGTTCCCTAGTAAGATTGAGGTCTTTCTTCTTTGATAATATGAGAGCTATTAGTGTAAACCCTTCTACTCATGGGATGATGTGGTACCTCTAGCTTCACTTCAGCTTTTCCCTCTGACCTAGAACCCCAAATCAAAAGCTTTTATCTCCTGCCAGTCCCCACAACTTAGCAGACTGCCTGCTTCCCTCCTCATATCCTCCTGTTGTGCTGGGTCCTTCTCATCCAGGGCCTCATCTCTGCAGCACAACTGTCCTTGGCATTTCTAATCAGCAGAGACTTCCTCAGTCTGCCTAGACTGCCATATAGTCATACTTATATGCTGTCCTAGAGGTGAAAGTTCCTATGTTTCACCTGAGTTTCTAGCCATACCCAGCTAGCTCTAGGGTGTCTGCTCTTGGTATTTCTGCAGAGTTAGCCTGGGAGTTTTCACTGAATACAGGTTAATCCTTGGGGGCTTTTTTGGATAGTCTTGGGCTGTCCCAGGAGGACCCCTGTTCTGCCCTCAAGTCTTCTTGATTTTTGACCAGTCTTTGTTTGCCTTGAGGCACAACTTTATTTTGTTTGTGGGAAATCTGTAGAGCTTGAAATTTACTAACCTACTCCATCTTCCCAGAAGGGAAGATCCTTTTTATTGTATTTATTTATTTATTTGTTTATTTGTTTTTTTTTTTTTTTGTTTTTTTTTTTTTTGGTTTGTTGTGACTATTTTTATTTACCAATGGAAACCTGAATTGTTTATGAGTTGTTCTTTCCATTCTTTTCTTTTGTTTCTCTCCTTTTACTTACTTGGAGCTTTTAAAATTCTTTTCTCCTATTTTATTAAATAGTTTTATCAGCTATGTCAGATGTGAAATGATTCTCTTTTGTGAAATGAAGTAAAGCAGATACAGGATGTGCCTGACTGTTATGTAGGGGGAGTGATAAAAGTTTCTAAACAAGACTGAAAAGAATAAAGGATAAGGATTTTGATGAAGGCTAGTTCCTAAAAAGGGTACAAACTTCTTCAATGTCCACTTTTACTTGAAGAATATGAACAATGTAGAAAGAGAGAGAAGAATGCAATGATTCTCAAAGTGTAGTCCAGAGGATCCCGAGGTTCTCCAAATCCTTTGAGTCTAGAAATTCAGAATTAGTTTTTTTTAATTTCTATATGGTAAATATTTATAAATATAACCCACATAAACAAAAAACTATCTGGAAAGATTCTCAAAGATTTTTGGTAATATAGAGATAATGAGTAAAAAAGTTTGAGAACCACTAGATCACAGATAGAATAGGGATTATGGAGTCAGGAAAACATGTCCCACATTTACTAGCAGTATCATGCTAGACAAGTTACTTCAAATCTTCTGGCCTCAGATTACCCATTTGTAAATGGCAACTTTGGACTTGATTTCTGAGGTATGATATTATCATATCACATCACATCAATTTGGGATTCTATTGACAACACATTGGAGATTATTTATTAAGTCGTGTGATTTTGAAGATGAATTGAGCTGTTGCTAGCCTCCATCTAAATCATCCTTTCAGTGAATAAATGTACCTCCTTCATAATAGATACCAATTATTTGCTTGCACAAGATAGGTCATATAGTTCTTATCTAAGTCTTCACAGAAAAGATAAAAGCAGTTAATTGTAAAAGGGTATCCTATAAAAATATAAATGGCATACCTCTAAGTTTATAAACATTCAAGACAAGTCTCCTTCTGACTTCAGTCAACACTATCTGCCCCAGAAATCTCTACAGATCTTTTTAGGTCTTTCGACTTAAGCATATTGACATACAGGCACTATTTGAAGATTATCCCTCCTTCATAGGCAAAAGAAAGAAGTTACAAGAGAATCAATCTCATTTTAAGTCTCAGTTCTCATTAAAGGGAAAGTATAGCTTTCTTTAAGGAAGCCTTTGTGCTTCCATATTCTTTGTTCAGATGACCCTCTATTGATATTAGAATTTCATTGGATCTTAGATTTAGTTAGAACTTTAAGGAATCCTCTGGACATCAAGCTTAATCTTTTCATCTTATAGATAATGCGGCAAGCTATAAGTGGTACAAAAGATTTAATCAGGAAGTTCTGGGTTCAAATCCAGTCTAGTAGGTGTTATAAATGTGTGATCCTGGGGAAGACATTTAACCTCTCTCTGCATTATTTTTCTCATCTGTAAAATGGAAATTATAATGGCACTTTATATGATATTGTAGGAATAAAATGAGCCAATATTTGTAAATGTTAAAACAAAATGTTTATAAATCTGAAAATATTAACTAGATATGATGATGATGTGACTTACCTACAATTATACAATGAGCAAGTGTCAGAAATGATTTTGAATCTAGAACTTCCTGATTCCAACCCGCTATGTCATTGACTCCACCTCTTCATTCCTTTTCTCTTCAGAAAGTTTAGCTCAGGAATTGTTCTGTTGGGTGATTCCTTTTCTAGGAATTTCTGTGACTACTTCTTCCCAGACCTCATCTCTTGAGACCAGAGACAACATTGTGAGAGTATCTTGATGTATATGTAGGATTTCTTTCCACTTTGGCAGGTGCCAAAGACCTAAGTACCCAAAGATGCTGTCTATTCATTTTCCTCCTCTTTCTTTTCCCCCTTTCAGTCTCTGTTTCTGTGTCTCTGTATCTCTCTATCTCCCTATGTGTCTTCCTCCTCCTTCTCTGCCTTTTTTTTTTCTGTATTTCTTATCTATCTTTAAATTTTGAATGGTTTTTGAAACAGTTTGCATGATAATAGAAATAGATCTGGAGGGAAACTTTGAAACTGCCTAGTCCAACACCCTTATTTGACAGATGACAAAGTTGATTCAAGGAATGTTAAATTAGTGGCTCAAGATAACATAGGCTTTAATCACAAGGATTTAGTCTTCATGTTCTAGAGCCCCGGCTTTTTCTAGCCTGCTACATCACCATCATTAGTTGTAGTCTCTCCTCATTAATCTACATATCCATCTACTCTCCATTTTAAAGACCAAATCTAAGTTCAGCTGCATATTATCCAGAAATCAATCATTCTTAAATTAAATAACTCAACCAATCATCTTCAATGTGATATTAATCAATGAAGGCTTTCTGATCAAGTGACCAAAGGCACATTCTCTCAGATGTAGTAGTAATGGTGTCAAAGAAATCTAGATCTAGTGCAGAGGTGTCAAAATTTGGACCCATTAGACACTTACAATAAACAAAACACCTCATTACAGCTGAAACATATTGGGAAATGTTTAATAAAATAAATAATAATAACAATAAATAAATATAAATAATAAATAATAGCAAAATAAAATAAATACAAATAATGTTCTATTGAACCTAGATAATGTTACTTTGTGATTTTCCAAGACAATATGCTTTCCAAAGGGGCCCATTTCTATTTGAGTCTGATGCTACTGAGTAGAACATAGAGGATCCATTTTCTAGTCCAGCTCTCTCTTACAGATGAGGAAACTCAGGCACAGAGAGCTAAATAATTTGCCCAAAGTTATACATGTTAGAAGTGATATACCCATTCATGTCCTATGACATCAAGGTCAGCCTTCTTTTTCCCTATATCTCTGTTTAACCTAAAAAGGAAGATAATTTCAACAAAGCTCTCTTCTCAGAGAATTGTCTCTATTGTATACACTCATGGTCATAGCCCCTATGAACATTTGGTTTCTCCTAGCTTTTCCTTATCTAAATCTTGCTACTTATACTTTGGAAAGACCCAGCACTTAGCACATATACTATATAGGCATTATATATTTAAAATTGATATTTTTCTCTTTTCTAAAATTTTTCCATTTGGCTTTTAGTATCAACTTCTTCACAAGATGAAGCAGAGTAGGATAATGGGGAAGTTTGTACCTAAACAAATAGGAGGAGTCATACTCTTGTGTTTAGTGAATAAAAGAATTACAGATATTACAACATATATCATAAATTTTCTAGTTTAGTGTAGATTTCAAATATTCTATCCTGTTGAGCACAAAAACTAACAAAGACTCAGAACTTCAAAAGTTTAGCCAAGAACTGAATGAAAACAATAAGAATGCATTTGTATATAAGTATAAACATAGGTAAATATCCATATTTATATATGCACACATATATTGCTCAATGCAATGCATAAAACATCCATATATATGGGTGTGCATATGTGTATGCATGCATGATTGCAATATATTTGTACGTGCATTTTGCATATACCACACATATACATATATGTATATACATAACATACACACATACACATGCATGTATATTGTCTCTATATGTATATATACACACATGTGAGTATATATATATATACACACATATGAGTATATATATATATATATATATATATATATATATATATCCATGTACCCATGTACAGGCATGTGTTGTATTATGCCTTTAGCTGTATGCATGCTACATGTGCATGAGTATGCATAAATGCATGTAAATAATGTGTATCTATATGTGTGGTTTACATGCATTATCTGTATATGATATATACATTTGAGTATATGATGTGTATATAGGTGTATATGTGCATTTATATGTACATATGTGTTGTTCAAGGTCACAAAATCATTATGTATTTGAAGCAAGAAGTCCTTCTTTATTCAAGTCAAATACATTCACTATACCAAATTGTTGTTTATTTTATTTTAATTTAATAAACAAAATGAACATTTTGTGACCCCATTTGGGTTTTCCTCAGCAGATACATTGAAGTGGTTTGCCATTTCTTTCCAGTTCATTTTACAGATGAGGAAACTGAGGCAAACAGGATTATGTGACTATCCCAGCATTACTCTCTGAGGTTGGATTTGAACTCATGAAGATGAGTCTTCTTGATTCCAAGCCCAGTGTTCTCTCTCTACCCTACCAGCTACCCTCCTTAGCAGCTGGGGCTTTTTAAAAATGCATCTCAAAGATTACCTTGTGTCTAGGCCATTCTTTTTATTTCTCGCTCATCCCTCATCCCCTCCATCAGCTGCAGATAATTCACATTTGAGATTATCTTCCATTTGTGCTTTATGTATCTTATATGTAAATACTTGTTTACTCATCTTCTCTATTAGAATGTAAGCACTTAAAAATAAGACCCATGTTTTTGCCATTTCTTTTTATCACCAATGCCTGTCACATAGTAAATGTTTATTTAATAAATGCTTGTTTATTGAGCATCTCACTTACAATGTTTAAAGGCTTATGCACCCAAATGACAAAATTAGATACAATTAGATAAAATGCCCTTTTATAAATAAGGGAGGAAAAACAGCAGCAGCAACAGCAAAACCTGAGCTTTTCCATTTTCACTCTTGAAAGAGAGGAAACCTGAGAAATATATCCCAATAGAATGTCAACAGCTGCCTCAGGAGGTTAAAGACTAGGATAGAGACACTCAAAGCTTGAATATCCTCCTGGCCACTTATTGTCACTGAAGAGTAAGCAGGAATTCAAATATGGTCCAAAGTCCTTATGTGTGATACTTATGGACTTTTGCCTCTTTTTTATTTCCAGAACTTGGCATAATGTCTGGCACGGAAAAGGTACTTAATAAACATGTATTGAATTGAATTGAATGGAAAAGAGAGTGCACCAACCAACTTAGGCATTTAAAAGACATGTACAGAAGACAAAAGAGAGAGCAGGTAATTGAAGAAGAATGCCAAAGACTGGGGAGATATTTTGAGAATAAAACTAGGGCTCCTGGAGCCCCAATCAATCTGTCAGGTATAAAGAGAGGCTGTATTTAAAAGGAAAAAAAATCCAATAGGAATCAATCATGAAGTAGTACACAAGTGGGGATTTAGGACACATTCAGCACAGTGAAATATATAGCTAGAACATAGTTGATAAAGTAAAGTCCTGGAGTTTTTAAAGTCTATAAGCTTAATGTAAGTAAATAGTATAATATAAATTAATTTGATCTTGAGAGAATTAATAAAACTTAGTGCTCTTGAAGAGAGAGGTGGTAGGGGGTACTAAATCTGTAGTTAGTCTTGATCTTCTCAAATGATCATTACTAATCTAGATTGTTCTAGTAGACTCTTTGCTTTGGTCTATCCCAACACCATTTATATAATAAGTGCTTAATATATGTTTGTAAGATTAAGTTATTTTCAGATTTGGGGATCACATTTAATGGTCAAGTTGGAATAATTCCAGAGGGGGGAAAATTTAGATGAGAGCTTTTTAACATTTTTGAGATCATGGATAATTTGACAGTCTAGTGAATCATAAGGACATCTTCTGAAATCTGCCTTCTGTCTGACACTCAATCCTCATCCCTGAATCCTATTACTCCCTATTGATCATTGGATCCCATATATAAGCCAATAACCACAACTTCTCTAACCTATTAGACTCATTGGAATCCATTAGACTGAATCACCAGAGAGACCACAGAACTGAGGTTAAGAGTTCCTGAAATAGTCGTGTTAGAATTGACTGAATGAATTGAACATGTTTACTTGAGTGAGGAAAAAAAATACTTAGAGGAAAGAGTTGGGGTAGAATGGAATAGCCACTGTCTTTAATTAATTGAAAGATAATCATAGGACAAAAAATTCTTTTATTTTGCTTTAGCCTAAAGAGTAAAAGTAGGAATAAAAGGTCAAAGTTTCAGGAAGGCAGATTTTGACTCCAAAAAATAAAATAAAACCATTTTAGTCATTAAAGTTTTCTCTTGGTGAGACGATCAGTTTCTGGAGGTAGAAGGTTGTCCACTGTGGTAGGTATTCTAGTAAAAGATGGAGATACTTTAGGGTGATGCTGCAGATAGGATTCCAGTTCAGGTGTCATCTGAAGTCTTTTACAATTCTACAATTCTTTGATTTACAAGATTATACAACGGCTATTCAACTGAAGCCACAAATGATTCCCTCTTCAGCAAAAACTTCTTTTCTAGACACTCCTGAGCTATGGTTTAGGTCACCTTCTTAGTAATCATGGATTATAGAGGATTCCCATCATATATAACTAGGGGTGCATTTTAAGATTCAGCCACTAGGTAATATATGTAATTCCTGTGAAAGGAAAGAGCCAATGGGTGGGGAGGAGGGGAGGAGGAGTATATAAAAAAGACAACATAAAAGAATAAATGCATGAGCTATTTGCTTGTCCTACACATCCATTCTCTAATCCTGTAACTTTTCAATGATTTGGGACTGAAACCTTTGATTATTATATCCATACCAGTACTTTTCAGCCAATGTGAGATTTATACAGTCTAAATTGATTGCTGATTGAGCATTGATTATTAAGCATTTCTCAATATAGCCGAGTGGCCTCCAAATTGGACCAGAAGAAAGTATCTTTCAATATTCCTTCCCTTTTTTAGGCCCTAGCACACTAATACGCTTTATGGATATATAGCATCATCAAAATTCCTTAGCTCCTTTCAGGGAGATGGGCTGAATCTACTTGTGCAATAGCAAATCGCTGATTAAGGTTATTATGTTCATTTAGCCTCTGACTTACTAAGTATTGGTCGTTTCCCAAACAAACTTTGTTAAATAATCTTTTGGTGAAAATGATTGAATAATGGGAAAAGGATATTCCTAGGCACCATTCCAAGCTTATTATGGGATTTGCCTGGCATCTATAATCATCTTCAAATTTCTTCCTTGAGTGATAAAATCCAGAAATGCACTGCTGTCAAGCCAAATTCAGATCTAACACGCAGGGCATATTGAATTATTTTTATTTTTTAAAAAAGAAAGAGACCTTTTCCTAATTAGGAACTGAGCAGTACCAGAGTCTGAAAGCATCTCACCAAATTGGCGTAGCTAGAAATTATTCCAGTTGTCTTTACCAATTTTGTATTGTCAGAAAATTGCTTTCTGCTCTTCATTCTTCTTCTTTTTTTTTTTTTTTCTCAAAATCCCCTACAGTATGGTGGTTACCATGCCTGGGAAATTTTCGTCATTGATGTTGTAGCCTTATTTCAGAAATTTTTCATTATTTATTTTCTAAAACCTTTTAGGATTTTGAGTAAGTTCGTTAAAAGAGCTCCTTTGGCTGTTTTTCTATATTGTTATGACATAACTCCAATTAACTCAGTAATTCAAAGGGGAGGGGAATGTGAAACAAATCTTTAATTATGTAAAATGCCAAACATGCAAAAATTGTTGTGGTCTGAATTATCTAGAAAATGCATTCTTTTTTGGGGGGGGGGAGAGAGGGGGAGCATTTTTGGAAATGACAGATACAACAGAATTATTCAGTATTTGTGTATAGTAAGGCCCTGAGACACAGAATACAAATACAATAGAAGGCACATACCTTTCTGGGAAACTGTAAATGTTAAGTATCTAGGTGGTAACATAGACCACTGGGGCTGCAGTCAGAAAGACCTGAGTCCAAAATTTTATCTCAACCATTGACTAGCTGTGTGATCACTAAAGCTCACTTTCCTCATCTGTAAAATGGAAAAAAAATACTAGCAACTACCTCCCAGGGTTATTTTGAGGAGCAAGTTAGATTATAAAGTGCTTAGTATAGTGTTTGGCACAGAGTAAGCATTATATAAATATGAGTTATTATTCTTATCATCTAATTAATTATTGGACCAAAATAATTTTTTCCCTCACAAAATTATGTATTGACAAAGATGCTCCTAAATATTTTAAACTCAAACAAGCATTTAAGATCATAATATATACCAAGCACTGCTAGATGTGAGGTACAAACCCCAATAACAAATAAACTTTTTCCTCAAGGAGCTTACATTGTTTTTAGGAAAGACAGCATATAAGTAGAAAATTACATATAAAATATGTATTAAAATTGTAAAAACTAATATATATATACATATATATGCTATCTTCATTTTTTTATTCTCCGTTTCTCTAAATTCTACCCATTTTCTATTATGTCACATTTCCTCTGAGATTTTTTTCCTGATTGTATTCATAGAATAACTTTACAGATAGAAGAAACCTGAGAGGTCATTGAGATTATGCCTCCATTTTACACATGAGGAAACTGAGGCACAAAAAGACTAATTTGTTTAGGATAACATAGACAGTAATTATCTGAAAAAGGATTTAGACCCACTTCTTCCTAATGCCAGCTTCTTTTTTTCCCAATAGTATTGCAATTTTCCCAAACACACACACACACACACACACACACACACACACACACACACACACATTTAGTTTTCAACATTTATTTTTGTAAGACTTGTGTTCTAAATTTTTCTCCTTCCCTCCTGTATCTCTCTCCTCCTTAAGGCAGCAAGCAATCTGATATAGGTTAAATGTGTGTAATTATTCTAAACTTAGCAATTATAGATTAAATATGTAGAATGTTTTAAAACAAATTTCCATATTTGTCATATTGTGCAAGAAAAATCTGACCAAAAGGGGAAAACCACCGTGTAATTTCAAGTTCGATGTCTTATCCAATTTAGCGTTCAAGCCTCTCCATTGAGCTTTGTCATCTCTGGTCTCCTGTGATATGTGCTGTCTATATCATTTATTGAGTACTTAGCATATACTACTTTATATTGTTGTTCTACTTTTTTTCTTCTTCCGAGTTTCTCAGCATATGAAATATGTCCTATTTTTCTGTATTTTCTCTGTTTCTGTATTTTCTCCATCAATTAGTCTGTTGTCCATAGATGAGACAAAATGGAATTAATTAATAACATTGGAGTCAAGAGAGACTTGGATTCGTATACTACTTTTGATAATTACTAACTGTATAACCAAAGGCAAAACATTTAACTTCTTAGTTTCTACATTGGCCAAATGAGGATATTAACATTTATGATAATATCTACCTCACAGAGTTGTTATAAGCCTCATATGAGTTAATAATATACACATATAAAGGGATCTAAAACAGAAAATATGAGCATAGATTTAAAGATGAAAGAGATCTTTAAAATCACCTATTCCTTTTTGTGAAAAGATAAACAAAGGGAATCTATTTGTCTTAAGTCACAAAGGTAGTAAAGACAAGAGTGTAGGTTTTAATCCAGTCTTTTTGACTCCTAAATCAGAACTATTCCCACTGCATTATGCAATGGAAATACTATTATAAATAATATAAATATCCATAATATAAATGTCAAATCTTATTGCTGATGAAGACGATGCTATCTGGCCACAGCAAGTATACTCATTCTATCCCACATGGAGTAACTTGCCAATCCTCAAATTGGCTGGCAGATATAAAAGCCAAACTAATTTCTTGCCAAGCCAAGCACCAACAAACAGAATCACCCACAAAGTCAACACTTTGAAAAAAGGTTTAATTGCAAAGCCATTTACCTCAGATGTAAACAAAGCAGAATAAAAAAAAAGGAACTCTTTCAAAAGTATCTATAAGATGTTGAGTCTTTAAATACTTGACTGATGCCTCAAGAATCCACTTAGATTAGGTCTTTCTAATCATTCCAATTTCTACAATGAACCACAAAACATTCATAGCTAGGGAACATCTTGAATACAGACCAAAATACTTCATAGGGATAAAACACCTTTAATCATTATCTGTGTATCATTATGATGTTTTTGTGGGCATTTTGCCATTGAGAATCTTCTCCCTTATTTTTCTATTTTATCTCCTGGAAAGGTTAGTTAAAAAAAACCTGACATTTGGTTCTCTAACAAATTAGTCCAAAACCTAATTATTAGTCTCAAAAGTCTTTGATCAGACATTAAGGTTTGCTCCCTCTCTTTGTAGCACAAATACTTTCAGTACTGATGAATACAAACCAGTGCCAAACCTGTAAATCATTGAAGATTTTTGTCTTTTAAGACTATGACTTATTTTTCTTGGCCTATCATATGTGCCTCACATCCATTCCAAAATAGGATTTATAGGGCAGGTCCAGGAATACCTAACACGAATATGTAAGAATCCCCTGGAAAAATCTCAACCATTTGGTAAGACATAGAATGAGTTTGTAAAAGGATTCATGCGTGAAGATTTTTACCCACAATATGAGCATGTGGCAATCATAACATCAAGAATGGATAAGAATTGGAATTTGTAAGAAAAATAACAGATATTCTTGTTTTATAGGGGTTTTTTATCATCAGATGGAAATCTTGTGTGAAGGGAAGGGAAATGGTCCAAATATCCCTCTTGATACGTCCACACACATTGCTTCTACTTCATCTTATTTACTTTATCCCTGAAGTAGATATATGATAGCAGTATCATCAATGATAATTGAGACTCAGCAGTCTTCAAGAGATGGAAGTGAGTATTCCCTGAATAAAAAAAAAAAAAAAAGCGTTTTTTTTTTCCTGTTGATGCCATTACTTAAATTTACCACTTATTCCATTCTATCTCCCCCCCCCCTTTTTTTTTTTATGTGTGTGTGATTCTATTCCCATCTAACTACTCCATTGATTTTCTTGGACTTTTCTGCCATTTTTAATCTTTCTCTGTCTCTATCTCAATCTCTGTCTCTGTCTCTGTAATATCTCTATCTTTGTCTACCTCTGTCTACCTCTGTCTCTCCGTCTCTTTCTCTCTCTCTCTACCCCCTCTCTCTTTCTCTTTTTCTCTCTCTCTACCCCTCTCCCTTTCTCTTTCTCTCTCTGCTTCTTTCTCTGTTTCTCTCTATCTCTCTTTCTCTGTCTCTCTGCTTCTTTCTCTGCTTCTGTTTCTCTATCTCTCTATGTGTGTCTGTCTCTTGGTGCCTCTTTGTCTCTCTCTTTCTGAATGTCTTTCTTTTGAATTAACCTAAAGGATATATGAAATGTGCAAAATTAGAGAAGCTACCCCAAATGATCATAAGCACTATTTCTGTCAATCATGTGGTAGAACATTCTGAGCTCATGTTGATCTGATCAGCCACAGTCAGACACACTATAACTAGATTCTAACACAGTGAAGTCATTTTGGTCCTCTTCAAGTACAAAGAACAATGTACCAACCATATAGAATATTAAGTATCTCTTTCTAAGGCATGATTCCTGTGCAGATAGTAGTGTGAACAATTGAAGCTGGCTACTTGTCCCCCACAAGATAGGAAATATTATATATCCAGTAGAATTATATTTATCTCTTTCTTCCCCATTATTACTACCCTAGGGGAAATTATTTTCTGAGATTGGTATTTCCAGGCCATTATCTTTATAGACGGATATAAGCATTTATCCAAATAATTCATTTTTCTACTGAATGCTTGTTATAGAAAAGACAATCACAAATCATGAATACCAATAAATGCATTTATCCAGGCAGATACTTAAATCATAGAATTTATATAGATGAGAAAATCAGATTAGAATTATATCCATTTACCCACTGAATAAGTAATATTAAATATTATTCTCCAGGAAATAATAGTTTCAAGTTAAATTTCCCATTGGGACAGACCTCATGGTATTATTCAATTGAGTATCTAGAATAAAGAATTTCTAGGAAATAGGAATCAGAAGAAGGTAGTGGTGGCCATTACAGATTTATGAAAATGAACCTTTATTGAGCTCATTAAATTGCTGCTTCTTAGGAATAAAATTAAAAGGATCTTCTTTTATTATTATTATTTTTTTAAAAGAAAGAAAATTTGCTGGCATAGATAAGTATATGTTGAAGCAACAGTCATATTCCAAAATGTAGACTTGTTCTTAGCACATGGTAGACATTTAATAAATATCTTTCATTCCACTAAAATAAAGATGGAGTTGTCTTTAATATCTTCATGTTATTCATTTATTCTTTTATCCTTTTGATAGTATTCTTTTTCTCAGCTCTTCAATATAACCAAGGCCTTCATAGTCTCTTCTAACTCCTCTTTATAAAAATATGTTTTCAGGAGAAGGTCTCAACCCTTCATTAAGGGATAATGTAGGTCATCCTTTCTTTCATAAAGTACTGGATTTTAATAGAAATTAAGCTTTTAATCTAAAGTAAATCAGTTCTAATTCAGGTTTTAAGAATCAGCTTATATAGAAAGAAGCATTTGGGACAATTCAACACATGACACATATTTGTTAAACACCTACTATGTGCACCTTTTGCCTGGTGCAAAAGAAACAAAGACACTAAATATCTTACCTTCCAGAGACTTATTTCTCCTTTTTAAAGAAAGGAGAAATCAGATAAAATCCTCTTGAAATTTTTAAGGTGGGAAAATGCTTTCTATCTATGATGAACAGGGAAAGTTGCATGTGCAAAGTCAAAACTCAGTTGTATAGGTTGGTTTGGGCATGACTTAGCACTAAGATTCCTCAGGTTATGATTTTGATGAAAATGATCATTTGGCTATAATTGTGCTAACATATACTCTTACTTCGAAAAGGAAATGGAGAACAATTCCTATACAACCAAAACTCTGAATGATATATGATTGACAACATGGTGACATGACTGAAATGACTGAACAACAAAAATATCTTTGCAAAGAGCGTGAGAGCTATTGAAACATCAGTGATTGAGGAAATGTGATAAAGTTAGATACCATGTTATGTGGAAACAGCTCTCTGTCCCTTTGTGAGCCCCTCACAAAGATTCATCTTTTATATAATTGGAGCAGCCCATGTGGATAATGAATGCTTTACAAAGTAAGAAGGGCCATCACTCTCTGCTTGCAGCTTGTTTCCATTCTCCAAATATTTCCATTCTCCAAATCTGTACTCCCCATTCCCTTTCATTTTCCTGCTTTGTCCTGCTTCCAAAGAGTTAAATACATTATTTATCACCTAATTTAATATCTATTGCCCTTAATGTGTCTGCTTTCCCTACTTTTTGTACACAATTGGAAATTGCTGGTAACAACAGATCCTGTTCAAATCCTGCAGCATGATACATAAAAGGGAAACAAAGCAAGAAAGATAGATTGGAAATGAATTGTACAAGGTCTTAAATCTTAATCTAAGAAATTTGCATTCGAATCTATAGAGAAATAGGAGTCACTAAAGCTTTTGATTGATAAAATCAGACTTGAACCTTAGCTAGATAATATTGACAAATGTATAGAAGAATTAGAGATCAGAAAGACTGGACAGAGATACTACTTTGGAGGTTGTTATAGCAGATCTGGCAAGAGATGATAATGCATTATGTAATGTAAATGGAAGAATGGAATTAATATAAGGGATGATTTGAAGGTAGAATTGAAGGTAGTCCTGTCTTAAGACAGGACTTAGCAGCTGACTTGATATTAGAGAGGGCTAAGAAGGAAGGAAGAGTTAAAATAATGTTTAAGTTTAAAATTAATTTGAGGGATTGAATCCTAATGGCTGAAGGTTGGGACAAATTCTTGAATATCATGAGACATTTTATTTGACTTTCAAAGGAAACTAAATATTCTGAGAGAACGTGAAGAGGACTGAGGAGTGTTTAGGCAAGTAGGAGGAAAGGCAGTAAAAAATTAGTGTCAGAGAAATCAAGGGAGAAAAGAGAATGATGTGAGTGGCAATATTGACACTTGAAGAAGATGAAAGATTAAGACTGGAAAAAACGGCTTTTGGATTTAGCAGTTAAGGGTCATTTGAGAGGTTTTACTAGAATGATGGAGTCAGAGAATTGTAGAGTTAGAGAGAAAGAACACTTAGAGATCATTTTAGTGTCTTTGCTTCAACTTACCAGTAATGACAAGTCTCAGATCTTCAAAGAGACCTGTCCAATGTTATGCAAAGTGGTGAAATTCATATTTCAACATTCCTTTTCTTAAATATCTTCTTGATCAATGATAAACAGAACAAATGATGGAACACATTGGAAAGCATAAGGACTTATGGATCTCTGCATTACTTTGATCATGAGGAAGCATGGCCCAAGTGAAAGAGCTATATTTAACGTCAATGAACCTGGCTTGATCTCTAAACAAACTGTGTGATCTTGGTAAAATACTACGTCGTGATCTCTGGACCTCAGTTTCTTTATCTACAAAATGAAGATGTTTGTGTATGTCACCACTAAGGTCCTAGCTAATTCTCAGTTGATGATCTTATGGATCCAAGTTTCTTAAGTGTGAGTATTATATTGCTGATCCAAATTGCAGCTATTCTTTGTCTTCTGTTTTTCTATTCATGGGTTTTCATGAATTTTGGAATTGGAAAGGACATTAGGAATTATCAAGGAAGCTCATTTTTTTTTTAATAATGAAGAAACTGATGACTACAATGAAGTGATTTGCTTAAAGTCAGAAAGATAAAAAGCAAAGGCTACCAGTGATTTTTTTATGGGACCCTCTAACATCCATGTCAGGTTTTTTTTCTCATCTATTTTCTATCCTGTATGTACCAATGGAGTAATCTGATTATTTATGTGCTATCTTTATGGCAGGATACATGACTTGTCTGCCTTCTTTATTGACCACACATGTAATCAATGATATATTTATGGCATTCTTCATGCAAAACTACCCCTGATCATTTCATTGAATTTTTATTTTGCATAAAAATGAGTGACTTGGATTTCCTTTTTCTTCATACCCTAATGTTTTCTCCCAACCAAATGTGGTATTCCAAAACTCTCTTTTTCTGGGCAGCATTCTTACACATGTGGCCTTACATTCAAGGTAATGATTCTTCTTGGTGCCAAGGGCTCTGCATACAAGAAGTACTACTCAAAATAGGCTAGCAGAAAAAAAAACTGAAACAAGGGCTATATTTGAAAGTTCATGAATATATTTTTCTTCCTCAGAGAGGGAGGTTAAAAAAAAAGTCAGCTTGGGACAGAGATTAATTCTAATTAAGGCTCAGAAGAGGGTGACAAGTGTATTGATAAATGACTTTCTTTTTTCTTCCTTTCATGGACTGTGCTTGCAGTCAGAAGACTTGCCTAGTAAAGCCTCATTACATAGCACAAAAATAATAGAACTCTCACGCAATGGAAATAAAAGCTGTCAACAATAAGAGTGATGATTTGAACACTCATCCTCATCTTTCTTGGAATCAGTCTGAATTTAAAATTGACTCGTGCACTGGTTCAATGTGATCATGGCCTCTTTACCTGGTTAATGGGCTGAATTATCCACACTATATATCCACACTACTCTGTGAAAAATCCATAGGCAAAGCTTTTGCTATTGATTAGTTGGATTTTCCATTCTGGTTTCACATAAGTCACCAGGACAGTGTGTCAATGGGAAGGAACTTTTTATTGTTGATTTTTTTGGGTTTGGGTAGATGTGCAGGTGGTGCATCTTGTAGCTTTCTAGTGTGGTAGATTGGTAAGGTGGGCACATATATACTCCGGAAGTTTCATTTACTTTTTTAGATATACGTTCCTAAAGGATAAAGATCACTTCCTATCATTCAATTTAGTGAAGGAAAGGCTAGAGATAGCAGCAGTCAAAATAAGAATGAATTCAATAAACATGTTAAATAATTACTACATCTGATCCCCCTCCTAAAAAAATAAGAAGTGAGCTCTCTTTCTGGTGATCTCTTATTTTACTCTGACCTTCTATAATTTACCTTATTTTAAGAGACAGACTTTTTTCTTTTTCTATCTTTTTTTTTTAATTAAGGCTTTTTATTTTCAAAACAAATGCATGGATAATTTTCAACATTCCCCCTTGCATAACCTTGTGTTCCAAATTTTTTCCCTTCCTTCCCTCCACCATCTCCCCTAAATAGCAAATAATTCAATATATATTCAACATGGGCAATTCCCCTATACATATTTCTACAATTATTGTGGTGCACAAGGAATATCAGATCCAAAAGAAAAAAAAATAGAAGGAAAACAAAATGCAAGCAAACAACAGTAAAAAAGTGAAAATACTATGTTGTGGGTCACACTCAGTTCCCACAGTCCTCTCTGTGGGTCCAAATGACTCTCTTCATTGCAAGATCATTGGAACTGGCCTGAATCACCTCATTGTTAAAAAGAACTACAATCCATCAGAAATGATCATCATATAATCTTCTTGTTGCCATGTATAATGATCTCCTGGTTCTGCTCATATCAGTTAGCATCAGTTCCTGTAAATCTCTCCAGGTCTCTCTGAAACCATCCTGTTGGTCATTTCTTACAGAACAATGATATTCCGTAACATTCATATACCATAACTTATTCAGCCATTCTCCAATTGATGGACATCCACTCGGTTTCAAGTTTCTTGCCACTACAAGAAGGACTGAAGAGGCAGACTTTTCAAATGGACAGCAATCTGGACTGGGATTCAGGAGAGGTCAGTGTCACTGATTTTCAATTCCATAGGTATTGAATATGGGTATGAACAAGTCACATCAAACAAAAATCAATTGAAAAGCATTTATTAATGACTATTCTTTGCCAATAACTATGTTAGGCAATGACAATATAAGCATAAAGAATGAAATAATCTCTACCTTCATTCCTCAACTGTAAAAATGAGATAGTAATATATCTAGGATTTTGTCCACAGCCATAGCGTACAGTATTTTTACCATTGGAAGTAATCTAGAATCCAGCTTATACAGCCTTCTTCATTTTAAAGATGAGAAATCTAATATAGAGAAAGGTTAAGGGAACTTTTCAAATTCCCTTAGCTGTTAAGTGTTTGTGCTAGAATTTTTTATTTTTTATTTTTATGAATAATGTGGTACAGCAGAAAGGGCACTAGGTTCACAATCAAAAGATCCAGACTGGAATCTTAGCTCTGCTTATTATCACCCATATGACTTTTTTTTTTTTAGTGAGGTAATTGGGGTTGTGACTTGCTCAGGGTCACACAGCTAGTTAGTGTTAAGTATGTAAGACCAGATTTGAAAGTTGATCTTCCTGAATTCAGTACTGATGCTCCATCCACTGCACCATATAGCTGCCCCAAGGTCTCAGTTTTCTCAACCTTTGAAATAAAGTAGACGGATCAGATGATCACTAAGTATTTGATTTACATTTGCCTTCCCTCTTAGAATGTCAGTTCCTTGATGATGGGGATTGAGTTTCTGCTTTTTGTTGTATCTCCTGAGTTTAATAAAATGCATGGGACATGGAAAGTACTTAATAAAAATTAATTGATTTCAAAATTGAGTTTTATCCATCTGTGGCTATGTTTCACTTTAATCACATATATTATATCATGGCTATGTAGGTCCTTACTTTCATATTAATTTGTGTATTTATATACATAAAAATAGAAAGAATGTTAATGAAGGACTCCCTCCTCCATATACATCCTACAATGCTTTCTCTACCTACCTACCTCCTCCTCCTCCTCCTCCCCACCTCAATCATGTATTAGGGTTATCCTTCTTCTCTAGAGCTTTCTTTGAGTCATGTAGATGGTACAACTAATAGAACACTGGTCCTGAAATCAAGAAGACTTTCCTCCTGACTTCAAATTTGGCCTTAAACACTTGCTAGCTATGTGTCCCTGAGCAAATTACTTAATTTTGTTTGCTTAAAAGAATTGGCATGACATTCCAGTATCTATCCCAATAAAATCCTATATAATGTCCCAGCAAATTGCACATGACTGAAACAACTGAATTAACAAGCAACAGTAACAAGAAATTTCTCTTTTTTTTTTCAATTGACCTTTTTGAAAATGATTTCAACTTACTTAATTTCTCTTTTTTGAAAAATAAACAGGTTTTTTTAGGCCAGTTATATTTAATTTATAAGTGACCATCAGCTTCATATTCCAAATCCAGATTCAAAGTTTAAACTATTTAAAATAGGATAGCAAAAGAATGCTTGCTGTGGGATCAGGGCAGGATAACAGCATGGTTCTCAACTCCTCTCATGGGAAAAACATGATACCATTAAGTTCTAATCTAAAAGATTACAATTAATACATATGTTTATAGAATTTAATGCACATAGGTTGTTTCACTATGTTCTATGAACATATTTATATCTCTTGCATCCTCAAAAAAAACAAAAACAAAAACCCTCTCCATGGATTCATCTATTCCTGCTTGCTATCTTTTTGTGTATCTCTCTCTCTCTTCTCTCTCTCTCTCTCTCTCTCTCTCTCTCTCTCTCTCTCTCTCTCTCTCTCTCTTTCTCTTCTCTCTTTTTTTTTGGTGGGGTTAAACTCCTTGAGAAGGCCATCTACAATTAACCCCATTTCTACTTTGCTTCCTCTCATTTTCTTCTTAATTCCCTGCAATTTAGCTTCTAATTTCATCAAATGTCTCCAAAGTAACAAATGATTTCTTAATCAATAAATCTCATGGTCTTTTCTTAGACCTTATCCTTTTGGACTTCTCCACAGTCTTGGACACTGTTTATCATTTGCTTTTCCTTTCATTGTGATATTTAAAGACTACTGTCTTTTTGTTCTCTTCCTACCTAACTGATTGTTCCTTCTTGGTTTCCTTTGCTTTATCTTCCATTAGATTATGCCGTGTAACTCCTATAACTCTATGCTTTGCCCCCTTCAGTTCTCAATAATTCTATTGTCATCTCTATATAGGTAATTCTTACATCTTCAATTTCCTATTATATATCTCAAACTATATATCACAGAGATATCCTAAATTCAATATATCCAAAATAGAACACATTATTTTAATATGTTTTCAATTTCAATTCAACAAAATAATTTTAAACATTTTTTTTTAAATTTCAAGTTCCAAATTCTAGATTTCCCTTCCTTTCTTTACCCCTCCAGGAGAAGACAAACAAATTGATATAGATTATATGTGTATATAGTCATGCAAAACATAGTTCTATATTAGCCATGTTATAAAAGAAAATACAACAAATCCTAAAACATTCAGAAAATCTGAATTCCGTGGGATGAATACTCTTGTACCTTCATTAAGAACCACAACTGGCTCTGAGATATCCAAAGCTCTTCTTTATTTCACTTACTCAAGTTCAATTCTGAATCACTTTCATAATTGATAACTAGATGAAACTTTGGAAATAAGTAATCTGGTACATAGATTCACATTGTACTGATGAGAAAATAGTTATTAATGTTTCAGCATCATGTTAGTGAAAAATTCAACATAGTTGTCATTTACTTCCAATCTATTGGCTAACCTTTGAAATCGAAAGATGACAAAGTAGAGAGTACACTGATCTTGGAGTTAGGAAGATGTGAGTTCAAATGTGATTGCAGACACATACTATGTATTCTATTTAACCTTTCTATCCCTCATTTTTCCTGAGCTGTAAGACAGGATAATAATTGTCCCCACTTACCCACCCACCCTAGAGTTGTTGCAATTATCCAACGAGGTAATAACAGTAAAATGCCTGGCACATAGCGAATGTTATATAAATGTTAGCTATTATTAGTATTATCAGTATCTAGTGACTATGAATAATCTAATATATTGATTTTTTTTCTTTCAGGTTACTCATTAAACAATAAGAATTTATTGAGTTATTATTTATCAGAAACTACTAGTTAGCTGCTATTCAATTAAATTAGCCCCTGTTTCAAGGGTTAGAATATCAAATAACTGTCCTATGATCATGTAAAATGATTTGCTTTCTGTAAGTTTCTCGGGTTTCTTACATTAATCAAATCAATCAGTAAGCATTTATTAAGTACCAAGTATGTGCCAGACTCTGTATCATGGGCCAGGCATGTAATTAAAATGAAGGAAACAATCTCTTCTTTTAAAAATCTTTCTATTCCTTCTACTGGAGGAATAAATCTACAAGTAAATAGAAGATATATAATAAATACATAGCAGTTAATTTTAGGGGTTTGAGGAAAGGCAGAAGCAACAGGGACATGACTTTATAAATGGCAAGAGAAATCATTTCATCTTGAAATAGCAACTGCTTTATTACTTTGAAGCACATAAATCTAATTTTTTTTCAAGTCTGTAATATAACTGTAAAAGTGGAAAGAAATGCCATGTTTTTCTTATAATTCTCTAAAATATACAACCCATCCTCACATAAAAAAAAATTAGGGCTAATCATGACCTCAGAGGTGATTCAGTCCATTTTTTTCATTTTATAGATGGAAATAAGACAGAGAGTAGGATTGGTTTTATCAAGGTAAGCATTTGAAAAGAGCCTGAAAATTAGGTCCCTTGGCTATTGGTTCTGTGTTCAATCCAATACAGCGTGCTTCCTCAGAGATTTAGCTGGGGAAAAAATGTTCGTTTGATCAGGAAGTTATTGGTGAGCTTTCCACAAGCAGTTTCTAGCAACAGTGAGAAACAAAGGAAGGGGCAAACATCTGAGAAAATGGAGTTAGCAGGTACAGACTAACAGCAAGCTTTGTGAGTTTGATGGTTCTTTAAAGTCTCATGTGAATGAGTATCCCATTTTCCTCCCTCATTGTTGTGAGAACAAAAGATATGCAAGTGAGACAGCCAAGGCTTTTATTGCTTTATCTTCTTCATCTTGCAGTGACAATTCCATTGGAATCCAGAATCCTCCTATTACTTGTTTTCTTTTATGTAGTTGGAGGCCATCATGAGCTTCATTTTACATATACTAACTCTCTGCTCTCCCAATGAAGGAAGTAAGAGATCTCTAATAAAATATGTCAGTTCTATTTCACACTGGCCATTCGATACTATTAATGTTAGCACTCCCTCCCACTTCCATAAATCACAATGTATTTTTTAAAATAAATTTTGGGGCAGCTAGATGGCACAGTGGATAGAGCACCAGCCCTGAATTCAGGAGGATCTGAGTTTAAATTTCATCTCAGACACTTCACACTTCCTAGCTGTGTGACCCTGGGCAAGTCTAAAACTTAAACCCAATTGCCTCAGCAAAAATAATAATAATAATAAAATAAAAAATAAATAAATAAAATTTGAATTTATATATTTATAACTATATTGTTTCTCCCTGATACTATATAAGCTTCCTGAGGATGAGTACTATTTTACTTTTCTTTTGTTTTTCCAGGACCTAGTCTAAGATTTGGTACATTGTAGACACAAAATATAATTGTTGGATTGAGAGGTAATTCCAAGTCATCATCCTCTTACAGGAGCTGATTGAGAGATGCTGTTAGTACATAAGCAAGAGACCATATCAGCTCCTAACATTTCCTTAAAAGAGAGAAGAATTGCCTTCTTTTTAAAATGTTGCTTTCATTTTCAAATGTATTCCTCCACAGTTTCTCTTTAAAAAAAAAAATCATTTTAACCAAGCTGAGTAATATATCAATGGAGTCTGATAGCATAGCATTCTTGGTTCTATATACTTCACTTTACCTCAGGTCTTATAATTCTGTCCACATGTCCCTGGATTTATCATGTCACAATAACATTCCATTCCAATCATGTACAATAATTTATTTATACATGCCTTAATCTATAGAGATCTTATTCTATGTCTACTTTCTGCTTCTTCGTTTTCTTCTTTCTTTATTATTTATTTCTTTCTTTCTTTCTTCTTGTTCTTTCTCTTTTTTTTGCTATTACAGGTACTTCTGTGAATGTTTTAGAAGCAGGACTTTTCTTTCTGGTTTTGATTTTTTAAAAAGTCAGAATATTACCTAAACATAAATCTCAAATTGAGTCCAAAATAAATTTAGAGCACATATAATGGAAAAATCCAATGAGTGATTTTTTGGACATTGAGTTGACGTTTTTCAAATTGGCTAATAGCAGCCCCTTCTTCTGCAAACACCCTTACTCATCTTGGCATTTCAGAGCCTCATAACTTTCTAGTCACCACTACCACTTGCAACTTTATTTTATTGTCTATGCTTTGCCAAATTCCAGAGTGTTCATGACATAGCTCAGCTCCCCCTCCCCTTTTAAAATCTGAATTAGAACAAGGAAGCTAACTTTAGAAACAGAATTCTCAAATTCTTGACATCTCCTAATCTTAAATAAATTTAAAAACAAGGACAGGGAAAGGCAGCAAAAAGTGTCCCTCTCCCCCAACTCCAGCCCTTGTACAAATAAATGTGAAATCAGGTTTCCTCCTAGATCTGCAAAATAAAGGTGTGTAAAGCACTTGAGTTTGAAATGGTTTTTACAATCTTTTCTTAGAACTCTGGGAAAGGTGGGAGGAGAGAATCATTCCAACTCACTGAACTCATCAATTTTTTAAAAAAAATTTCTTTCTTCTTTGTATGATTAAACTATTGTCTATGTAATAGCCTGGTCACTAAAAATTCAAATGAAAGATTTTCTCTTTGATTTGAGTGTGTGTGTGTGTGTGTGTGTGTGTGTGTGTGTGTGTGTGTGCATTTAACAGTGGATTGACCTATGAAGGTGAGGGTGAGCCCTTTGAGTATTTGTAAATATTGCCTATCTGCTTGTGGTCTGAGGAATCACAGAGATTCCTAAGAAATTGGTTTTTAGTCCACAAAAGAGTTTTATATTGTGTGGTAATGGAAAGATTTTTAATTTTCTCCAGAGCTAGGAAAAAAACAAAACAATACAAAACAAACACAGCTGATTACTGAAAAGAATTATCTAGGTGGACAAAAGAGTTGGTCTGTCACTGGTTTTCTCTTTTATTTTTGGTTTTGAAAATACAAGATTGCTTAGGGCTAATCCTGAGGGGATGGAGCCCTTTCTTTCACCTTGTCATAATGTCTGTGGGCACCTGATCAACTCTATCACTGCTTCTTTTTATCTTAAGTGAAAAAAGTTCTTTGATGGGAGAATTCAAACCTTGAATTTTCAATAAAGTTGTAAGTTTGGAAGCTATAGAGATGCCATCAGAGGTCCTATCGACATCTGAAGCTGAAGGGAAAGAATAGGACTGATTGTGAGAACACCTAGCTTTAACAGAGTATGGTCCTCCATAATGGGGAGAAATACCAGCTGTGGTCTCCAGAAAATCACTGATTCCAGGAGCCCAGCAACAGAGTGATATCTAAGGAAAATTTAGTGAACCCTCCAGGAAAGACAAGGATGGTTAAGGGTCAGATATAGAGGTTACCTCTGTCACATATGTTCTCTGTGTAAGTACCTCAGAACCATTTTATCTTAAATGTGACTCCATTTCCCCTATGGATACCATGTGATATTTGTGGAAGAATGTATTCCAGGTTTTGAGAGGAATGTTTTCTGACAAGTGTATTATTCAGATATTCTTTAAAACCCCTTTCCTAAAAAGTTATTGGACATGACTATTGATTTGTTTATTGGGAATACATAAAGGAAGGCTCAGAGCCAACAATACTGGAACCATAAAATCTCAGGGTTATCCCTGGAATCACTCAGTTAGTGGATCAATAAGCATTTATTGAAGACTTAGTAAATGTCAGAAATTGTGCTGAGTACCAGGGATACAAAGAAAGGGGAAAATATGCAGTCCCTTCCCTCATGGAGGTCACAGTGTAATGGGAGGAAACAATATTCATGCAATACAAACAAGCGTTATGTAGTATAAGGAGGGAATAACAACAGAAGCAAGGAACAAGAATTAAGAAGGATCAGAAAAAGCTTCTTGTGGAAGGTAGGCTGGTATTAGCTTGGATTTAGAGGAAGCTAAAGAAGCTAGGAGGCAAAGTGAGAAGGGAGAACATTTTAGGCATGTATTACAGCCAATGGAAATGCCCAGTCAAAAGATGAATTATCTTGTTTAAGGAAAAATAAATAAGTAGGTCAATCTTATTTAGTTAGAGTTTATATAAGATGGAGAGAGAGAAAAGTATAAGAGGGCAGACAGAGTAGAGAGGAGGGGCAAATGTATGAAGGACATTGAATACTAGAAGATTTAATATTTGGTACTTTAGTTGAGATTCTAGATTCTACAGAGGTCCTTAAACTTTTTAAATAGGGGGCCAGCTCACTGTCCCTCAGACTGGCGCTCAGAGGGCCAGACTATAGTAAAAACAAAAACTTTGTTTTGTGGGCCTTTAAATAAAGAAACTTCATAGCCCTGGCTGAGGGGGGTAATTGTCCTCAGCTGCCACATCTGGCCCGTGGGTCCTAGTTTGAGGACTCCTGCAGTCTAGAATAAAGTGAGGTGGAAGTTGGAGAGTATATATGACATAGATAAACCTGCACTTTGGGAAAATCCTTTTGGTAAGTGAATATAGAATGGGAGAGTGGGGAGAGACTTGGAGAAAGGAAATGAAGCAAGTAATAGACCAAGAATGGAGAAATGAGTGTCTCAACCAGAAGGGTGAGAAGTGACAGCCTCAGAGAAGGCAATATTTGAGAGATGCTGCAAAAGTAAATTTGACAGTTCCTTAGCAATCAAATGTCCATTGTTGGAGTGTGAGAGAGAATGAGGAATCAAGGATAACTCCTTGATTGTGATCCTCAGTGACTAAGAAGATGTCCTTCATAATAATAAATTTGGAGAGAGGAGGAGAGAGGAGGACATGGGGGGAAGATAGTTGTTTCAATTTAGAATATAGTGAGTTTAAAATATGGATATCCCAATTTAGAATATTTAATAAGCATTTGGAGGAGTAAGAGTAGAGGTCATCAGAGAGATCAGGGATAGATAAGTATGTCTGAGAATCATTAGCATAGAAATAATTAAATTCATGGAACCTCAGGAGAAAATGAATTAAAATAGTATAAAGGGAGAAGAAAAGAGGACCCAGAGCAGGGTCCAGTGGAACACTCATAGTTAGGCATAAAGTGAGTATGAAAAATGGCCAGATAGGTAGGAAAATAATCGAGAGAAGAGTATTCCAACAACCTGAGGTAAAGAGAATATCTAGAGGAATGTGATTGATAGGGGCAAAGGCTGTAGACAGATGAAGAAAGATGATAATTGAATAAAAGTCCTGAGATTTGGCAGTTCAGAAAGCACTAGGAAGTTTGGAGAGAAGAGATTTGGCTGAATGATGAAGCCAGAGTAGAGAGTTAAGAAGAGGAAGAGAAAGTAGAGGCATCTTTGAAAAGTTTCCTCAAGGAACTTAGTTACAAAGGACAGAAGAGATATCACTTGATAGAGGAGGAAAGAAGTCAGAGTTGTTTGTTTGCGTGTTTATTTATTTATTTATTTATTTATTGAGGATGGAAAAGGCAGAGGTACATTTGTAGATAGTAGAAAGTGACCAGATTAGCAAAAGCTACAATGAAAGAGTGGAGATGATAGAAAAAGCAATTTACCAGAGAAAAAGGATTTGAACTGTCTCTAAAATACAAGATAAAATATTCAGTTGAGAGGATGGGAGGCTCAAGGAGTGAGGGAAAGGCTTGAATGAATCTCTGGAATAGTGGGTTGATTAGGAAGGTGTGAAACAATAATCTAGCATCATTAAAGGCCCAGATGAGCTTGTATAAATATACATTTTCAGTGGATACACTCAGAATTCTTGTGTGGTTTTCTCTATATCTGTTCAGCAGGATATGTGTAGGATTGAAAATGGAAGATGGTGACAGCAATCCAAGGCTAAGCTTTGGCAGGAAAAACTGGTCATATGATGAAGGGAAAAAAGACTCAAGAGAAAAGGACAGTGTGGAACTGATGGAAAATTGTGTCTATTGTAGGAATGATGAACTGGGAGAAGGCTGAGGGATCAAGGGATTGGAGATCATGATGTGTTCAAAGAGAGCAAACTCTCAATAAAGTCTAATCAGAACACCCTCTGGTTGCCTTGCCCTGTGAAAGGAAATAGATTTTTTGGAGTGGCCTCCAAAAGGTAATGCATCTTCTTTAAAGACATGGTAAGAAAAAAGTTAAAGAGAATCATACTCTATACTTGTTCCAGGGCTAAAAACAAAGACTAGCCACAAACATGATACTCCCAAGTAGTTGTTCTACAAACAACAACAGGGAAACCCTAATCTCACCCCCATTAATGAGAGATGAAATTAATCGGGGGAAAGTATACCACTTTTCATCTAATGGATTTGTCTTTCATTCCAAAAAAATTCTCAATATGGCAGACTAAATTGAGATTGAGGGTGGGATTTGGAATGGGTAGAGAAGGAATCAGCAATATATGAAATAGTGATAAAGAAGGGAACCTTAGTATTTGTGAAATGAGACCTGGGTCAGAACTTAAGAAATCAAGATACAAGTGTTGGCTTTAATACACAGTAGCTATACATTCCCCTGCATATTTCATTCTCTGTTTCTTTATTTGTAAAATTTAACGGATGGAAGGATAGATGACATATAAGAAATATGATATTTGAAAAGAATTTTTTAATCTTTAGGAGCAAATGAATTGTGATTTTTGAATGAATTTTTAGGCTTGGAACTCACCATCTGATTATTTTAATTCAGGAAAAAGGTACATGGTTTAGAGATCTTTTTTTTTTTAATGAATTTTATTCACTTCAGAGAAAAATCCTGATGGCATAATTGTGACACACTTTCTGCTTTATATTTTTTTGCTTTACTATTCAGTTGTTAGTAAATGTTGGTAAACAACAAAGAAGTTCAAAAGATTAGATGGTCTTTTGAACTTTATTGTCTACTAATATTTCTATGTAATCATTTATTTTTAAATAGTGTAAAATGAAAAGTTTCTTAATTCTGTTATAAAAAAGAATATTATCAGCTTTTAAAATCACTATCTTTAAATTCTTACTAATTTTGAACATATCAATTATCTAAGTTTTTTTTCTCCAGTTTCTCAGCTCTAGTTATTCTTATTTTCCATATTTACTACCTTAGTAGCTCTCCTTTAAGATTTAAAATGCTTTTTAGAGCATATGCTACTCAAGAGAAAGGACTCCATTGAAGTAAGAAAGGAAGCCTCCAGTGATGTATTCTCTCATTGACAAGGGGCCAGGTGATTTCATCAGCAATATTTATTCACTTCCTATTCTCTGGCAGATATACATGAAATACTAAGAAGACAGAGGCAAAAGTAAAAATAGTCAGGACCTTCAAGCATCTCATATTACAGCCAGGAGAGAAGACATATAAATACATAGACATATGCAAAAGAAACATGAGATTATGGGAATTCGAAAGAGCAAGGATACTACTATCTGAAGGGATCATGAAAGCCTTCATGAAGGAGGTAAAATTTAAATTGAGCCTTGAAGAAAATTAGATATTCTGAGAGACAGAAGAAAGGAGGGAAAATATTCCACATGTAGTTGTCAGGAGGGATGGCAAGGAAGTGAATTTTTAAAATGATACACAACAACTAATAATGTACGTACTTGATACATACATAAATGCACAAAATACATATTTATTCATTCACTCAGAGGTGTGGAAATCATCTTGAAGTCACTGACCAGGGAAACAAAGGTGAGAGATAATAAAACTCTTGAGCTAAGAGAAGACTCAGAGATTATTTAGAAAAAAAAAAAAAAACAATAAATCTGAGACTCAGAGAAATAATAATTTGTTGAAGTTACTTTACAATTAGTAAAGGAATTTGTACTAGACCCCAGCTTCTTGCATTCTGGGACATAAACTTTCCCATCCAGAAACCTTGTTTTTTGTTTGTTTGTTCTGGCACTAGTTAAAACACCAAAAAAAGTTGGTCATGAAAGTGTTACAATGGATGTAGTGTTATTGGAGTTGGTGTTAAAATACAGGTACAAAATAAAAGCAATGCAGCCAAGATTAGAAGAAAAGCAGGGAAGGGGAAAAAGATTTAGACCCATTATTTCTGATAAAGACCTCATATCTAGGTAAAGAGGATTGACTCAAATTTATAAGAATAGAAGCCATTTCCCAATTAATAAATGGTCAAGGGATGCAAATAGACAATTTTCAGATTACAAATTTAAAGATATTTCCAGTCATATATGAAAAAAAATGCTCTAAAACACTATTGATTAGCATTAAGACAACTCAGAGGTGGCACATCTTTCCTTTCAGGTTGGCTAAGATGATAGAAAAAGAAAATGATAAATGTTGGAGGGAATGTGGGAAAACTGGGACATTAATACATTGTTTATGGAGTTATGAATTAATTCAACCATTCTAAAGAGCAATTTGAAACTATGCTCAAAGGATTGTCAAACTGTGCATACTCTTTGATCCAGCAGTATCTCTACTGGGGCTGTGTCCTAAAGAGATCATAAAAATGGGAAAAGGGCCCAAATTAGCAAAAATATGTGTAGCAGCCCTTTTTGTAATGACAAGAAATTGGAAACTGAGTGGATGTCCCTCAGTTGGGCAATGGCTGAATAAATGATGGTATATGAATGTAATGCAAAATGATGAGCAGGCTGATTTCAGAAAAGCCTGGAAAGACTTATATGAACTGATGCTAAATGAAGTGAGTAGAATGAAGAAAAGACTGTATATGGCAACAACAAGATTATCTGATTATATCATATATCAGCTGTGATACACTTGGCTCTTTTTATCAATGAGGTAATTCAAGACAATTGCAATAGACTTTTTAAAAAAATATTTTATTATATTTTATAATAACTTTATATCGACAGAATCCATGCCAGGGTAATTTTTTTACAACATTATCCCTTACACTTGCTTCTGTTCTGATTTTTCCCCTCCCTCCCTCCACCCCCTCCCCTAGATGGCAAGCAGTCCTATATATGTTAGATATGTTGCAGTATATCCTACATACAATATATGTTTGCAGAATTGAGCAGTTCTCTTGTTGCACAGGGAGAATTGGATTCAGAAGGTAAAAACAACTCGGAAAGAAAAACAAAAATGCAAATAGTTCATATTCGTTTCCCAGTGTTCTTTCTTTGGGTGTAGCTGCTTCTGTCCATCATTTATCAATTGAAACTGAGTCTTTGTCAAAGAAATCCACTTCCATCAGAATACATCCTCATACAATATTGTTGTCGACGTGTAAAGTGATCTCCTGGTTCTGCTCATTTCACTTAGCATCAGTTCATGTAAGTCTCTCCAAGCCTCTCTGTATTCATCCTGCTGGTCATTTCTTACAGAACAATAATATTCCATAACATTCATATACCACAATTTACCCAGCCATTCTCCAATTGATGGGCATCCATTCAATTTCCAGTTTCTAGCTACTGCAAACAGGGCTGCCACAAACATTTTGGCACATACAGGTCCCTTTCCCTTCTTTAGTATCTCTTTGGGATATAAGCCCAATAGAAACACTGCTGGATCAAAGGGTATGCACAATTTGATAACTTTTTGGGCATAATTCCAGATTGCTCTCCAGAATGGTTGGATTCATTCACAGTTCCACCAACAAAGCATCAGTGTCCCAGTTTTCCCGCATCCCCTCCAACATTCATCATTATTTTTTCCTGTCATCTTAGCCAATCCAATTGCAATAGACTTGTGATGTGAAGAGCCATTTACATTCAGAGGGACACAGATGACACCATAGTATTTTTACCCTTTTGTTGTTTATTTGTTTGTTTGTTTTTCCCTTTCTCTTTTTCCTCCTTTAGATCTGATTGTTCTTGATCAGCATGGAAAATGTGGAAATATGTTTGGAAGAATTGTACATGTTAAGCCTACATTGGATTACTTGCTGTCTAGAGTATGGGGCAGGTGGGAGGGGGAGATGAAAATTTGAAACACAAAGCTTTGAAAATATTGGATGTTGAAAACTATCTTTGCATGTATTTTGAAAAAACAAAAAAGCTATTATTTGAAAGAAGAAAAAAAAAGAAGATACAGGTACAAATCTTGCCTCTGGCACTTACTATCTGTGTGACTATGGGAAAGTAACTTTCCTCAGTCTCAGTCCCACATGAAAATGAGATCAATAATTGCATCTCCCTCATATAACTGTTGTGAAGATAAAATGAGCAGCATTTACACATGAAGAACTTTGGAAATCTTAAAGTTATATATGAATGTTAGCCATGTTATACCCTATTGTGTTACGATGATGTTTTTATGTTGCATTGTGTTATGTTGTGTTTTGTTACAGTATTCTGTGTTATGACATGCTATATATATTGTGTTATGTGATATGGTATTGTGTAATATTATTGTTTCTTGATTTGTTGATGTGGTGTGATATTATATGATATATTATGAAAGACTGTATGGCAGAGCACTGAGAAGACTAACTTTAGAATCAAGAGGGTCTGGGTTAAGTCTCATGATATCTAGAAGCATTGAGGTAGCATGGACCTTGAAGGAGCAAGAATACAAAGAAAGAATATGTGCCATCACATGTCTTTGGGTAGATCCAGTCAGAGATCACAGACTTTAAACTGGCAAAGGCCTTAGAAGCCATCAAATCCAATCTCATTGAAAGTTGAGTAAAACTGGGATACAGAGAGATTCCAGACTTATCCAAGTTTGCACTGGTAGTATGTGGAAGATGAGGAAACAAATCCAGTTCTTTCAGTCCAAAATCAACCCTCTTTTCTTTATATAGAAGTAACTTTTATATTGTACCAAGTGAGTTTTCATGGATCTCCATTTCCTCTATGTAATATAAGATTGTTACATAGCCACAGTGAAGATTTGTTTTACCTAGGGCAAAAACTTGGAGGGGGAGGAAGAGAGTATAAAGGAAAATAAGAATGGAGAATGGAGAAGAGTCAGTGGAAGAAGAGAGAGTAATCTAACTTGTATACAGTCATGTCAGGCTAGGTAATTGTCTGTCACTCAGAGAATCTGGCCTGCACTCCCAGAGGGATGAAAAGAAAAGAGATAGTGCCACAATGATGGGATCCTGGGAAAAGTGATTCAGAAGGAGTTAAAGGAACAGGCTTGTGCTACATAACCTAGACCAGCAGCGATCTCGTGATATAGAAAAAGCACTTGCTAAATAGTGGTAGGAGGAAATAGGACTATCCCAAATGAAGTATGCCCCTCTTTTCTGATATGGACACCTTGGGACAAAGAGCTGATTGATCTACCCTAGGTCTATAGATGTTGATTATAGATGTTGAATTAGATGATCTTTAAGAGTCCTTCCAGCTCTAAAACTCCCTGTATTTCTTTAGTTTTCTGATTATAAGACCATCTAGTACCTCAAATACAGAAAAAAAAAAAAAACAGCATATAGTCCAGATGAACTGGACCTCTTACTAATTTTCTCTTATTTCATTTCCCAAGGCATATCTCAGCCAGACAGCCAACACTGAATAACTTCTGTCTTTATTTCTAAGTTTAATTCTCTTATATTTATGGTAATTAGTCACATCCCTTTCATTCCCAAAACTTTTTGTTTGTTTGTTTTCTTTACTTTTTTTTTTTTGATGGATAGTTTTGTCAGATCCAAATTAAATCAAACTATATTAGTGATGGTCTTGATTAATGGACTACATGTTGGAAAATTCCAATGTGACCTAGTCCTAGATGAGGTACATTAAAGCTGAATTCTGCCTTCATCAGCAAAAAAGTGTCTTTGTTTTTTATGAGCGTGATGAGTGCACATGGGGCAGAAAGGGATCTAGTGGGACTTGCCACAGATGATTTATAAGAGAATAAGGGTTAAGAAGAAGGTAAGAATGATGCAACATTTTTCTTCATCATGTGTAATGTTCTCTTCTCTAAAATATAATCATTCTCTGGGAGCAGGTTTCTTGGGGAGTTTCTGGAGGCAGCCTTAGTTTCAGTTCAGTTCAATAATCACCTCAAATACAGCCAGCTGTTAAAGTCTAGATCCTTTATTTTCTCTTTCCTTCACTTGGAGCTTGGCTAGCTTTCTGGAGGCCTTCTGGATCTTGGTTTCAGTGTTCTCCACAGGATAGTCTGCCACCTCTTCTCTGTCTCCCTTTGTTCTGCCCAACTGAATCCTGGCTTGTCAATCTCCCAGAGTGCTCTTTAGTCCTGAGAGCTTCTTGCTTATATGCTGCACACTGAATATACTCCAATCATTACATCACTAGGAAACCAGTATTTGTTGTAGAATTAAATCAATGCTAAATTAGATTTAACCATTGTCTCCTCAATTCCACTGACTTAGCACCTTGTAAGAATTCTAACAATAATGTTCAGTTTCCAGATTTCCTTTTTTAAAATTTGAATACTGTGTACATGTTTTAATATAATTGAATTACTTGCTGTCTAGGAGAAAGGGTAGGGGAAGGGAAGGAAAAATTTCGAATACAAAGTTTTGCAAGGATGAATGTTAGAAATTATCTATGCATATTTTTAAAAATAATAGGCTTTAATAAAAAGGAGACTATGAAAATAAAATTTGAATTCTAGGAGTGCTCCAAATAATTTTTTTGAATAAAAGAGAATAGGAAAAAGACAGTGAAAGAAAGTAGTTGGGATGAAAAAGTAGAAAGATGGAGGGAGATAAAGAAGGGAGAAGAAAAATCAAGAATCAAAGAGAAGAAAAAAATATTTTGAGTATAGAGATGTGGTATTTATTTGAGAGGCTTAAAAGTTATAGAAATATAGCTAACATTGAACTTTAAATCAAAAAGGTTACATTTGTCTCCTTAAGAGATAGATGTCACTTAAGGCCATGGAGTTTGACAGAGTAGCATTGGTGTATAACTATGAGCCATTTCCCAGGATGACTATGGCGGTCTGTCTTTAAATCTGAACATATCTATAATGTAATGCTATAGAAAAAAATACTAAAGTTTGAGTCAGAAGACCTATCTTCAAATACTATCTCTTTGTCTTACTTTCAATGAGACATTGGAGAAGTCACTTAGTTTCTCTATTTTCTCATGTGCAAAATGAGAGGATTTGCTTATCCTTTTTCATTAACTTTCTCTACAAGACACCCAACAGTTCCAAATTTTCAAAAGTCTGTATCTAGAAGGATCATATTTTCTCAGTAAGAAAAGTGAATTCTTCTTTTATCCTGTAGTTTGTTCTTTCAGAAGTGCTGCATCAAGGTTTTCCTGCTCCTTTGCATGATGTCTAGACCATTCAAAATTTTGAAATAATGAAAAATTTACATTTTACTGGATCATTGATCTTATCAATGTGGAAACTTTTCTGGTGGGAGTGTTTACAACCTGTCTGTTCCTCATTCTGGATGATTCATCTCCAAACTTTTCCACAAATTGTCCATAAAAGATCTTGCAAAGTGTTAATTTATATTTTTTAGGTTTCTTAATATTCTCTGGACAAAAGCTAAATATTTTCTTTTCCATCAATTATTCTTCCTTCTTTCTACATGAAAAAAAAAACATGCTTTATATCTTTCTTTCTTCCTCTTTCTTTGTTAAGTTATACATGGACATTCATTTTTTTTTTTTTTTACCTATTCCCATATTGAATCATGTTGGGAAAAATCAGAATAAAAGGGAAAAAATCCACAAAAGAGAAGGAAAAAAGGTAAAAATAACATGCAATGATCCACATTCAATCTCCAGAGTTCTCTTTGAATGTGGATCACATTTTCCATTCAAAGTTTACTGGGATTGCCTCGGATTACTGCATTGCTGAGAAGAACCAAGTCTATCAGAGTTTATCATCAGACAATTTTTCTGTTGCTATAGACAATGTCTTCCTGTTTCTGCTCATCATTAGTTGATGTAAATCTTTCCAGGCTTTTCTAAAATCAGCATGTTTATCACTTTTTGTAGAACAATAATATCCCATGGCATTCATAGACCAGAACTTATTCAGCCATTCCCCAACTGATAGGCATCCTCTCAGTTTCCAGTTTCCTGCCACTACAAAAAGGGCTGCTACAAACATTTTTATACACATGGATCCCTTTTCCTCTTTTATATTCTCTTTGAGATGCAGACCCAGCAGTGTATGCCTCATTTTTCCAATCATATATATTTACAGAAGCAAAATAGAGTAATAGATAGAGGATGTTAGTTATAGAGCTAATTTGTCCTGGAAGAAGGAGTCTGCTCACCAAAAGTTCTCTACATGCTTAAATTCCTAAATATATTCCATGGTTTGGGATCAGGGGATGAAGGAGAAAGAATGTCCTATACAGATACAACCTTCCCCCAAACCATTCCAATTTCCTTTAAATAATGTCTGTAAACAAATTCTAGATCATCCAAACATTCCAAAAGATGGAATAAATTTTTTTCCAGGTAAAGGCAACTTAGAAGATCTGAAGAAAAGGTCTGTGGCACCAGGCACCAGGAGTCCAGTCTCCAATCCTACTGCAGGCCACACCAGCACAGTCCTAGCCCTGGCCCCAGCATCAGCAAAGCAGAGCTCATTTTAGTTCACTAGATCTCACAATTATAGTGAGATGGGGACATTTCTAACAGTTCCAGGGCAGACTAGAGTGCTTATGCTCAAGTCCCTAGAAGGATTTCTGAAAATAGCTGCACAAAATTCCTGAAGCTTGGGACAATGTACTCTCTACCATGGAAACAGAGCCCTACTTTAACAAAGAGTTAAAAAATAAATAGTAGGCTAGGAAAATGAGCAGAGAATAGAAAAATATTCTGACCATAGGAAGTTCTTACGATGACAAGGAAGATCAAATCACATACTCAGATGATGATAACAAAGTCAAAACTCCTACTCCAAAGCCTCTCAGAAAAATAAAAATTTTCTCAGGCTATGGAAGAGCTCAAAAGGGATTTTGAAAATCAAGGAAGAGAGATAGAAGGAAAATTAAGAGTTAGGAGAGAGGAGAAAGGAAATACAGAAAACAAATGAAGAGAAGGAAGAATGCCTCAAAAAGCAAAATTGGCCAATTGGGAAATGAGGTACAAAAGCTTCCTGAGGAAAATAATTCTTTAAAAATTAGAATTGAGAGGCAGCTAGGTGATACAGTGGAGAGAGCACCAGCCATGATGTCAGGAGGACCTGAGTTCAAATCTGGGCTCAGACACTTAACACTCCCTGGCTGTGTGACTGTGGGCAAGTCACTTCATTCCAATTGCCTCAGCAAAGACAAACAAATAAATAAAATTTAAAAATAAAAAAATTAGAATTGAGCAAAAGGAAGCTAATAACTTTATAAGAAATCAAAATACAATGATGCAAAATAAAAATGAAAAAAAAAGAAGAAAATGTGAGATATCTCATTGGAAAAACAACTGATCTGGAAAATAGCTCCAGTAGAGATAATTTTAAAATTATTGAAAATCATGATCAAAAAAAAAAAGCCTCAACATCAACTTTCAAGAAATTATCAAGGAAAATGTCCTGATATTCTAGAACCAGAAGATAAAATAGAAACTGAAAGAATCTACAGATCACCTCTTGAAAGTTATCTCAAACTGAAAACTCCCAGAAATAGTATAACCAAATTCAAGAAATCCCAGATCAAAAAGAAATTATTGCAAGCATTCAGAAAGAAATAATCCAATTATAGTGGAACCACAGTCAAGATAACACAAGATTTACCAGCTTCTACATTAAAGGACTAGAAGGCTTGGAATATGATATGCTGGAGAACAATGGAGTTAAGATTACCACCAAGAATCACCTACTCAGTAGAACCCAATATAATTCTTCAAGGGAAAAGGTACACATTCAGTGAAATAGAGGATTTGTAGACATTCATGGTGAAAAGACCAGAGGTGAATGGAAAATTTTATTTTCAAACATAGGATTCAGGAGAAGCATAAGGGGGTAATTAGGAAAGTGATATCATAAGGGACTTAATTAGGTTTGTCTGTTTACATTCCAATATGGGAGGATGATACATGTAATTTAGAACTTTCTCTTTATCATGGAAGTTTGCAGGAGTATATATAGATAGAGAGCATAGGTGTGAGTTGACTATGAAGGGACGATATCTAAAAAACATGATGAAATTAAAGAGTGAGAGAAGAGTGTATTGGGAGAAAGAAAAAGGGAGAAATGAAATGGTGCAAATTATGTGTCATAAAAAGAAGGAAAAGTTTTTACAATGAAGGGGAAGAGGAGAAGGAGAGGAGGAGTGAAACATCTTCTCATAAGAATTGGCTCAAAGAAAAAATAACATACCCACTCAATATGAGTATAGAAATTCATCTTCCCCTGCAGGAAAATGGGAGTAGGATGAGTTACAGGAAGGGGAAGGATAATGAAAGAGAGGATATGTTGGGAGAGGGAGGTGTCAGTAGCAAAACACTTTTGAGAAGATGCAGCATGAAAGGAGAAAGAGAGTACAATAGGAGGAAATACAGTTTGCAATAGTAATTGTAAAAAGAATTTTGAAGTAAATTTCTCTAATGAGAACTTTTTCTCAAACTAAAGTCATTGAGTCATCAAACTATAAAAAATAAGAGCCATGCCCCAGTTGATAAATGATCAAAAGATATGATCTATGCACAAAGGGCTATAAATTAATGCATATGATCTGACCTAACAATACCTCTATTAGGCATGAATATTAAGTTTATTTTTTATTTTTTAAAAAAAGAAAAGGACCTCTACATGGAAAATATTTGCAGCAGCTCTTTTCTCAAGGCAAAACAATTGGAAATGAAGTGATGCCCATCAATTGAGAAGTGTTGAATAAACTGGTATGTGATTGTCATGGAATATTGTTATTCTATGGGAAATGTTGAGCAGGATGCTCTCCAAAAAAAAAAAAAAAAAGCTGGGGCAAAGCAAAATATATTGTATACAGAGTAATAGCAGTAATCTGGAAAAATCACATGTAAATGACTTTGCTATGCTCATCAATATAAACATCCACAACTACTTTGAAGGATTTATGATGAAAAATCCTATCCATACCCAGAGATAAAACTGATTGTGTCTGAATACAGATTAAAGCATAGTTTCTCTCTTCCCCCCTTTCTCTCTGTCTCTCTCTCCATCTCTCTGTCTCTCTCTCCATCTCTCTGTCTCTGTTTCTCTCTGTCTCTGTCTCTGTCTCTGTCTCTCTCTCTCTGTCTCTGTCTCTGTCTCTCTCTCTCTCTCTTTTTCTCTTTCTCTCTTTTCTGTCTCTGTCTTTGTCTCTGTCTCTCTCTTTCTATCTCCATTTCTTTAAACTTTATTTTTCTTGAGGGTTTTTTTTTTATTAGGGTGGGATATTTATGTTTTCTTTCATATGAATGGAAATATTTTGCATAATTTTACATGTGGTTTCTTAATGGAGAATGGGAATGGGGATAAGGGAGAGAATCTAGGACTCAAAACTTTTAAAAACAACTATAAAAAGACTATTTTAAATGTAACTGAGGGAAAATATTAAACAAATATTTTTAAAAGAATGTTTGCAAATCATTTTTTTAAAAAGGAAATAGCTATGAACACTCTTGGAGGCACTCATTTCTAAATTTGAAGTTCAAGCCCAGGCAATTTATCAATGATCTGTCAAGCATCACTGAAAGAAATTTAGTTATTATTTATCATTGAATTTTCTGGCAAGGATGTGAATAGTTCTCTCCTACTCTACGATAATAAACTTTTTAGATTTAAATTTTGGAAGGAGTCTTAGAAATAGTCATATTCATCCCTCTCATTTTACAGATGTAGAGACTAATTACATTGTGGACTTCAGGATAATAACTTTTCATGTGGTATTTTGTAGAGTCATGTCCAACTTTATTGTAATATCCATTGAGATAAAGCATTCAGAATTGGAAGGAATAGTGAAATTTATCCCAACCCTTTCTCTTTACAAATGAGAAAACTGAGTCTCAGAAGTTTACCTAAAATTAAATAGGAAGCAAATATCAGAGTTAGGTTTTGAGCCCACATTCTACTCAGTCAAGGTTTCATTCATTTGTTTTTTCCCCATCACAATACCTTATGAAAGTGAAAAAATCATGTGGTAATTATCCAGCATCCTCTTTGTTTATAATGTTAAGATGTGTTTCAGTTGATAGCATATTTTAATGAAAAATGATGTTGGTTTTAAATCAGAAGAGATAGATTCAAATTCTGTCCCTACCACTTATTACTAGATATTTTGGGACAAATAACTTAACTCCTCTCTTCTCCTTAATTTCCTCATTTGTAAAATGAGGGGATTGAATCAGATCTCCTCTGAAATATGTTTTGGCTCTAAACCTATGAGAAAATTAGACTTTCCTATATTTGTGGAATTTTCTATAGAATAGTTATTAAGTCATAATGAGTGATTTTCCAGCCATATGTTAAAACCATTACCCAAATTATTTCCTATAGAGATAAGACAGACAAACAGAGAAAAAGAGAGAGAGAGAAGTATAAATAGACAGAATAGATAGGTGATAGACAATATATAGATTCAACAAAGGTTTCTGATTTCAATATATTAATGAACTTAAAATTGATTTAATCACAGAATTTTATAATTATAATTTACCTTAGAAATTATCTAGGTGAACCTCTTTATTTTATAGATGAAGAAACTAAGAAATAGAAAGATTAAGTGATTTTCCCAGGGTTACATAGCCAACTATTAAGATTAGTATTGAATTTAAAATTTTTCCTTTGATGTCAATTCTAAAACAATTGTTTCCAATTTATATTTGTATATAGTATATATATATATATGTATATATATATATATAGGGGAGAAGGTAGAAGAGAAAACAAAACTGTATTGTGTTCTCAAGTTGCAAATATACAATTTTTGAACCAGTGAACTAAATAACTGGAGTTCAGAGATACCAGGAAGAGTCAGCTAGAAGTGATGAGGTGGGCAGCTTCAACTGACTACTCCCAATGTGGTTGATATTGTTGAAATCTTTCTATTCCACTTTCTAAAAATGTTGAGATGGCTTTTCATCCTCCCCTTATAATTAATTGACATATTAACCTGGCTTTGATGAGGGATGATAACTCTGAACCAAAGACAAGGGCCTTTCTAAGTCTATCATTCTCTCCCTTCAGCCTGAGCTGTAATATCCTGTGTCCCTCTCTACTTCCAATGTTCATTTTGTTTTCTTCAGGAAGCAAGATCCTAGAGGTGGGACTGAAAAATTGCCTAAGATTTGACTGAAAGAGATGGGACAGAGCTAGAAGGTAAATAAGGTATTCATAAGAGTCTGTCAGTCACCACCAAAACTCTTGGATTAAGTTGAACAGAGTCCTAGAAAACTAATAGATCCTTTGGTTTTTATTTAGCATCTCTGCTGCAGCCAGGTCTTAGCTTTTTTTTTTTTTTTTTTAATTTTATTTTTTTTACCTCTAGCTCTCACCATTACCTAAAAAGAGAGTTTATCGATCAGCGATGCCTTTGCAGTGATGGGGAGCCCCTGATGTAGATAATTGATTCCTTTCCCAAGGCTACTATCTAATAATGAAGAAAAATAGCTGTGGAAAATAGTTTTCTCTCCCACAGTTCATCCAAGATGGTTTAGCCAATCACAAGGGTACTGTGATTCAAATGTGATGTTCCTGACACTACAGTCAATCAACAGCACATATAAAGTACTTACTAAATGCAAGGTAATATGCTAGTGACTGAGGATACAAAGAATGAAAAATCCTTAAGTGAAATGAGCTAACAGTCATACCTGGGAGAGGGGAAGGTAAGGCCAGAAACAAGACTTATATAAAAACAACATATACAGCATGCTGGTAGAACTAATAAACAATATACAGAAGCTAAATGAATATAAAGTAGTTAGGAAAAAAGAATCTTATCAGTTTGGGAGATGGGGAATGAAGTGATGAAGGAAGGTTTCATACAGAAGATGGTGTCTGAGCTACATTTTAAGTTAAGAAGGGAGTGATTGAGGGACCAGTAAGGAGGGACCAGTAAGGATTGAATGAGTTTCAATGTGTGGGATGGTCATTTCAAAAAAAAATATGTAGAAAGTGATGTCAAACTCAAACCATACAATAAGATCTCTGAGTTACCTACTGACTTAGAAAACCATATTTTTTTCCTATAATTTTAAAAATTATCTTTAAGTATTTCCCAATTACATTTTAATCTGGTGTGGGCTATATTAGGGAGTGTTTTGGGTCCATGAATCAACCACATGTTTGACAACTGGTTTGGAGAGAGAAAAAAAAAAAGAGGTCTAGGGCAGAACTTTTAAATACAATATAGTTAGAGAAAGAGAAATGATTATTATCCAGGAAAGGAATGAAGATGAAGATTGACTATTCCTGTGGATAATATGGAGAAATAAAGATTAGACAATAATGCATTTCAAATGATTCAAAATTGGTTTGATGGACCAATTCAAAGAGTTATTCTTAATGCTTCAAAACCAATGGGTCAATGGGTCTGCAGTATAGTAACCCAAAAATCTGTGCTGGGCTCGGTGATGTTTGATGTTTTTATCAATGACTTGGACAAAAACATAGATTTCATTGTATTTACAGGTGACATAAAGCTAGGACATATAATTAATACAAAGTATGGCAGAAATTAACACACAAATGAACCGTGTCAGCATAGACTATGAGGTGAAATTGAATATAGGGAGTTGAGTGGTACAGTGGATAGAGAGGGGGACTTAGAGAAAAGAAGGCCACTGTGCAAACCCCACATCAGACAGTTTTGAACTGGATGATCCTGGGCAAGCAAGTTGACTTTTCTTAAACTCACTCTTATTATCTGAAAAAAAAAAAAGGGATAATATAACACCTGCCTCAAAATGTTGGAATAACTTGACAGGGCAATACATACACATGTATATAATAGAGATAGAGATAGCTATGGATGTGGATATATATGCTAGCTATTATTAATATTATCCTTATTTAAATTCAGTAAGTTTAAATATAATTTTTTATATTTGAATCCAAAAATTAATTTCATAAGAACATAGATAAGGGAAGCAAGTTTGGATCTCAGGTTTTCTGCAAAAGATTTTTGGGGAATATAAGTCCAAAATGTGTCAACAAAGGCTATAAGGCAATTTACTTAAGTCTAATATAATCTTGGGCTTCATTAAGAAGCATAACTTCCAGAAACAGGAATGTTATAATCCCGATATATTCCTTCTTGAGTAGATTACACATGGAAAATTATATTCAGTGATGAACACCATGTTGTGAGAATTACACTGATGAACTAGAGCAAGTTTAGAGGCAAACAACCAGGATGGCAAAGGGACTTGAGCCCTTCAATGTCATATAGGATGGATTGTGCAAACTGGACATGTACAAAATGTACAAAACACACTTCAATGTGGGGAGGGGTGTGTGTGTGTGAATATATGAATGTGTGGGTAATGGGACAAAAACCAAGATAGTTGGGTTTAAGGATTTAAAGGTGAGCAAGACAGGAGAGAACAGACCTGTTCTCTTTGATATTGGGGGCCCTAGAAGGAACAAGGGATGAGACTTGCAAAGAAGCCCAATAAGTTTTGAAGTTGAGAAATTTTCCTAATGAAAGTAGCTGATCCTTAGTATAATATTCTGCTCCAGCTTTTTACTTCTTGAAGGTCATTAAGCATAGACTGATTGACCACTTGTTAGCTATTTTATAATGAAAAAGTCTTTATATGAGAGCTTTTATGTATAAACTATGGTAAAAGGCTGCAGAAGTTCCTTCCAATTATCCAATTTACTAATTCTCTCCTTCTTTTATGTGTATTAAGGTTTTTAAAAGACTTTTCACCTATGTGGCATCATGGAAACATATACTTGGTATTGGAAAGAACCTTGGAAGCCAGGAGTATAATGTCCTCATTTTTACAGATATGGAATGGAGCCTTGCAGAAATCATGTGACTTGCCCAAAGATCTGAATACAGAGCTTCTGATGAAATAAAAAACTGTGAAAGAAAACAAAATGCAAGCAAACAACAACAAAAAAGATTGAAAATGCTATGTTGTGTTCCACACACAGTCCCCCCAGTCCTCTCTCTAGATACAGATGGCTCTCTTCATCACAAGATCATTGGAATTGTCTTGGATCATCTCATTGTTGAAGAGAACCACATCCATCCAAATTGTTCATTGTATGAAGTGTATAATGATCTCCTGGTTCCGCTCATTTAACTTAGCATCATTTTCTGTAAGTCTCTCCAGGACTCTTTGAAATCATCCTGTTGGTCATTTCTTATAGACTAATAATATTCCATAACATTCATATACCACAACTTATTCAGTCATTCTCCACCTGATGTACATCTGCTCAGTTTCCAGTTTCCCACCACTACAAAAAGGGCTGCCAGAAACATCTTTGCACATGTACCATTGCACTTCTGAGAAGTCAGTATTCAATGAGCCATGACTGGATATTTAGAGTTTCAGGGGTGTGAATAATTCAGCCTTTACAATTCAATTTACTGTGAAGTCTCCTGATGCCTTTTAGGATATGAGCTCCTTGAGAGTAGGGGTTATCTTACTAATTTTATTTTTTCTAAACACTTTCCACATAGTAAGTACTTAATAAATGTTCTTTTAAAAATCATTCATTTAACTTTTTTTTCCAGCTTTGAACTCAAAGCATTCAAACATTAAGGTACAAAGTTACATACAAAAATCGTTCAGGAGCTGTATCTGGGTCTGATCTGTATTAATATGTTATATATTAACATTTGTATATCAAGCATCCTTCCCTTCATGGGTTTAGGGACTCTTTTTCCCTATGCAGATTACAAGTAGCATATAAATTTTGGTCTTAGACAAAGAGAACATAGACATATGTAATTAAATGATTTTCCCTCTGCTCACCTTTCTTAGGTCAGAAGTAGGGAGTGATGCCATATCCTTAAGAATCTAAGTCCAGCATTCTATTTACTCTATCAACAAGCATTTCTCAAGCATCTACTATGTGCCAGTCATTATTTTAAGTTATGGAGACTCTTATCTTTGATGCCTCTGACTCTGACATATTCTAATTAAAATCATAATAGAATATCTGGTATTGTCTTTTATCTTTATTTGAATCTTCAGTGATTGGCATATAGTAGGTGCTTACTAAATATTTTGATTTAATGATTCGCTTTCATACCAATGTATCCCTGAACAGTAAAAGTCACATTCGGTCACATATGATGAATAGGAAAGGATTCTGGCTAAATTATTTAGCAGATTTAGAAAAAGTTGGAAATTCATTTTAAATCTGTCAAAGAGAAGACACTATATTATGACTGAAAACATCATATTTTTGTATCTACCTTCCACAATCTAGAACTTCAAATTTTCCCTTGAGTTCTAGCCCACTTCTGTTTCTAAGCCTTCTAAGCCTTGGCATCTTATTGCTTGCATGAAGCTTTTATCCAGTCCACCAAGTATCTATTAAAATCATCAGGGACGGCACAAAGTTACTGTCCAGAGTCCTTGCTTCCTGGGAACTTATTAGGCATACTTGGCAGACATTGTCCAAAAAGAAATGAGAGGAAAAAATTGTTAGCTTTTTGCCCTTCAGCTTTTTTCTTTCTGACAATTATGGTGATTCTGCTTATGTTTTCTCCTAACAAAGATATATTATTTATTTAGCTACAATGATCCCTTTCAAACAGAGGTTGGAATTCTACTAGCTGTAAATCCTATAGAAGGGATTCCCTTGCTGTCCCAGTTGGGCTGGATGGTTGCCAAGGTCTCGTACTACTGTCAGATTCTGAGATTCTGAACAAGTTATGTCAAGGAGCATGTGTTAAGTGCCTGCAATATGCCAGGCACTTAAACACTCTCTAGCTAATTCTAGTTGGAGGCATTATGGGGAATCCCAACATTATTATTTATTTTCTGTGTATTACAAAGCAAGTTATACCTATTCTTTGGACAGCAGTGTCCTTTCCAGTAAAATTGAGAAATGAGATTAGAATTTAAACTCTATGATATTGAATAGATATGTGTGTATACATTTGTGTATGGTTGTATTTATGTTTGTATGTATATACGCATGCATATGCATTCACATATATGTATGTGTGTGAATAGCAAAGGAGGGTTTTAGCTCAGTGAAACTAGAACTATGCTGTGTAGCATTACCCAAGATGAGCAGGTCATGAAAGGGAGTTCTGATAAAAGTGGATCCACAAAAGAAGGAAATGGCAAACCACTCCAGCATCTTTACCAAGAAAACTGCATGGACATCAGTGACAAAAGATACAATGGCAGAAAGTGAACTCTCAGATTGGAAGATGTCCAACATGCTCCTGGGGAAGAGTGGAGAACAACTAGAAATAGTTCTTGTATTGATGTTACAGGGCTAACTGTGGATATATTTGGTGACAAAAGGAAAGTCCAATGCTGTTAAAAAAAATCTGATTGCATAGGAATGTCCTCCCCTAGATGGCAAGTAATCCGATATATGTTTAATACATGCAATTCCTACAATTATCTTGCTGCACAAGAAAAATCAAATCAAAAATGAAAAAAATGAGAAAGAAAACAAAATGCAAGCAAATAACAACAAAAAAGATTAAAAACGCTATACTGTCATCCACATTCAGTTCCCACAGTCATCTCTCTGGGTGTAGACGCCTCTCTCCATCACAGGATCATCGGAACTGGCCTGAATCATCTCATTGTTGAAAAGAGCCATGTCCATCAGAATTGATCATTAAATAAATCTTGTTTTTGCAGTGTATAATCATCTATTGGTTCTGTTCATTTCATTCAGCATCAGTTCATGTAAGTCTGTCCAGGCCTTTCTGAAATCATCCTGCTAATCGTTTCTTATAGAAAAATAATATTCGATAACATTCACATCCAATAACTTATTAAGGCATTCTCCAACTGATGGTTATCCAGCAAGTACTCTTTTTCAACAATCCAAAAGGCAACTCAAGACATAGATATCACAGAATGGTTAATATAAAAATGACTGATTATATAATTTGCAGTTTTTATAGTAAATTAAAACAAGACATGGAACTGATTATGGCTCAGATCATTAGCTTCTTGTTGAAAAATTCAGAATGAAATTAAAGGAAATAGGGAAAATTATCAGACCATATAGGAAATAGGGAAAATCATCAGACTAATTAAATATAACCCTTGTAAAAATGAAATGAATGTAAAGAATAGAGAGAGAATTGGATCTGGTGGATCAAATGGCTGAGAAACTCTGGACAAAAATTCACAATATTGTTCAGAAGACAACAAAAATGTTCTAAAGAAAAAGAAGAACAAGAAAGCAAAGTAGTTATCTAATGAAGTTTGACAAGCAGTTGAGGAAATAAAGTGAAGGGAAAAGGAAAAGGGGAAAGATATGCCCAACTGAATGTAGAATTACAGAGAATAGTAAGGAGAAATAAAATGTTCTCAAATGAGCAATACAAAGAAATGGGGAAAAAAAGCACATTAGAACAAGAAAATTAAGATATATCTTAAATTTTTCATGAAATTTCCAAGCAAATTAGAGACATTAAGACAACATTTCATGTAAAAATTGGAACGATAATAAACAAAAATTGTAGAAATTTTAGAGAAGAAATTAAGAAAAGAATGGCAAGAGTACACAGAACTATACAAGACAGTTATAACATCACCAGTAACACAATGATGTGGTTAATGGTCTAATGGCAGATATCCTAGAGGACGCAGTCCTTAGAAAGCACTGTGGTCAATAAGGCCAATGAAAGTGGCAGAATTACAGCTAACTATGTAACATTCTAAAAGATAATACTGTTACATAGAAATTGAAAAAATGAGTAGATGCTCATCCATTGGGGAATGGCTGAACAAGTTGTGTTATATAAAGGTAATGGAATATTATTGTTCTATAAAAAAAAAATTATGAATAAGCTGATTGTAGAAAGGCCTGGGAAGATTTACATGAACTGATACTGAGCAAAATAAGCAGAACCAGGAATATATTGTACACAATAACAGCAAGAATGTGTGATGATTAACTATGAAAGACTTTTTTTTCCCCAGTGGTTCAGTGATCTAAAACAAACCCAATAGACTTTGGACAAAATAGGCATCTGTATCCAGAAAAAGAACTATGGGGACCAAATATAAATCAACACATGCTATGTTCACTTCTTTTTTCTTTTTTTATCTCTCCCATGTTTTTTTTTCTTTTTGCTCTGTTTTTTCTCTCCCAATATTATTCATAAAGCAATGTAATTAAAGATAATTTTTAAAAATAATAAAAAAAAACAGAATGCTGTTAAAATTCTGTACTCAATATCCCAGCAAATTTGGAAAACTCAAGATTAGAAAATATAATTTTACTTCCTTATCCTCAAAAATGCCAATATGTAAGAATGTTTAAATTGTTGAACAACTGCATTCATGTCACATGCCAGGAAGGTTATACTTAAAATTTTGCAAGCTAGGGTTCAGCAACATGTAAACCAAGAATTATCAGAAGAAGAGCAGGTTGGTTTTCAAACAGCCTCAGGAACTAGAGAACAATTTGTCAATGTTGCTGAATTATGAAAAAATGTAGTTTCAGGGAAAAAAATACTTCTGCTTCATTGACTACACTAAAGCTTTTAACTGTGTGGATCACAACAACCAAAAATTGTGTCAAATGCTCAAAGAGAAGGGAGTACCAAATCATCCTATTCCAATAAGGAAGTTTGTGGCTCATGAAGCCAACAGTTAACCCTGAACATGGAACAACCAATTGGTTTAAGATTGGAAAAGGAATACAATAAAAGTATAAATTGGTATATTATCAACTTATAGGCATAGAATATTATGCAAGATATCAGACTAGAGGAATCAAAATCTGGAATTAAGATTGCTGGAAGAAATATCAACAATCTGAAACAAGTATATGATTCTACTATGATTGTATAAAAGGAAGAAGAGGAATTAAGAAGTCTTTTGATGAAACTAAAAGTGGAAAGTGTCAAAGTTAGCTTGAAACTTAACATAAACATATACATACACACACAACTAAGATCTTGAGGACTGATCCTATCACTTCCTGTCAAATAGAGAAAGAAGAAATGGAAACAGTACCAGATTTTATATTCTAGGGCTCAGCGATCACTGCAGATTGTGATTCCAGCCATGAAATCAAATGATTCTTGTTTCTTGGAAGGAACACCATGGCAAAACTGGACAGATATTGAAAATCAAAGATATCATTTTGCCAATAAAACTTTATAGAGTCAATGCTATGGTTATTTCAATAGCAATGTATGAATGTGAGCATTGAACCATGAGGAAAATTGAGTGCCATAGAATCCACATTTGTAAATTGTGGTGCTGGACAAGAGCTCTGAGTATTCCCCAGACATCAAGGAGATCAAATCAGTCACTTAAGGAAATTAATTCAGATTATTTACTGAAAGGTCAAACACTCCAACTGTAGCTTAAATATTTTGACCAAATAATGAGAAGACTTGACTCATTATACAAGACTCTGACCTTGGGAAAGAATGAAGACAACAAGAAAAGCAAGAAGCAGAGGATGAGATAGATAGGTAATGTCATGGAAGTCATGGAAGCAACAAGCATGTGCTTGGACAGACCAGTGGAGAACAGCATGACTTAGAGTGATGAAGTCCATGAGATCATGAAGAATCAGACTTAACTGTACAACTATACAACAATAAGAGCAACAAAATTTATATCTATATATCTATATCTAGATATATCTATAGCCTCTATAGCTATATATATATGTGTGTGTGTGTGTCTGTATGTGTGTATTTGCATGGAGTAGGGACTGCAGTTCCTGGCCTTTGTAGTTACATTGGCAAAGTCTCCCAAGCCATGGAGAGTCAGATGCATAAAATGGGAAACTGAATGTGCCCATGTCCACCTGCATGACTAGATTGCTATTTACACCTGCAATTATATGTGAAAGCACATGGCTCTTGCCATACTTGAAACAGATTTTTTGGACCTAGACCAATTGTTAAAAATCCTGACTTCTGGAGTTCCAGAGTGGGGATTCTTGCCTACAATTTTGACAGAGATAATTTAGCCATTTTCAGGTTCATGTTCAAGTGATCCCCATGTAGGCCAGACTTTAAAAATGTCTGCAACTGCAGATAGAATGAATTAGCTACCATAGCCAAATGGTAAAATACTTTTGCATATGTATTTGTGGCTGGGTCATCCTAAACTCCTTCTTAGTCCAGTATCTGGCACATAGTAGATGCTAAATAATATCTGGAACCTATATGAGACTTTACATTACCTCATTTGATTCTCCAAATTGTAGAACTTAAATATTCTAAAGTTATCATTATTCCCACTTTTCACATTCTGAGACAGAATTGGACCATAAGTCTTTCTACATTGATTACTCAAAACATACTTCCCTGACACTCAATACACATTTGTTGTTTGTTAAAGAGTAGTTTTGCTTTTCCTTTTCTGTTTTCTTATTGATAAAACAAATGGCTGAACATCTTTACATAAGCATCACTGGCCATGAGGGGATTCAGAAAGTCAGTCTTTTTTAAGGTTGTTTTCAAAATAAGTAAGTCTTGATTTTTTTTTTGTGGCAATGGACTGGCAGAACCTGCTTAATAGTGACTAAAGTTGAAATAGGCTTAAGAAATCCACTTTTCACCCCTTCCTGGAATAATTCTCAGGTAGAATAGTGACTGTAGTGAAAACCCTTCCCTTTAACTGTCAGGATTCAATGTTTTGTTCCTAGGCCTGCTTCTATCTTGCAGATCCTGTCTTCATCTCATTATATAAAGTCCACTGCCATTGATAAAAAATTGTATATAATCTGGATCATTTATGACCAGAGCCTGTGAGCACTGTATTACTTTCCAGAGTGGACAAACTCATCTTTGGAGCCACTTATTTTTCCTAACAAAGACAGTATATGTTAACAGAGATGAAAATGTGCATAAAACTGTTTACCAAATGTCATTTCCTGGCTTATTGGCTTGAGTAATTTCTAAAGGCATTTAATTCAGCAAGAAATTATTTATTAAGCACCTATTTTGTGCAAAACATTGTGACAGGTATTCTTTTTTAATTGAGAATTATTAAGAGGAGAGAAACAAATTCTAAAATATTTAAATTTTTTAGATTTGGGAAGAGCTGCCATATACACAAGGCTCCAAACAGATAATGATCTACTAATTTTAAAGCCAACTTTTTTCTCCTAAAGCATTGCTGACACTATGTTCTTTCTGTTTTTCCCTAGGAATTATTCTAGAGTGGCAATGTGAACCACACCTGCCTCTTTTATAACATCATTTAAAATCCTGTCACCAGGATTGACCCTCTGAATGATCATGAAGGCTTCAAAATTACTCTTAAAAAACTAGAGAACCATAACCTAGAATAGGGAGCAAAACAGGTAAGAAGCATGGAATGGGATATATAAAAAAGAAGAAAAGAAAGAAAGAGAGAAGCAAAAAGTGTGTCATTGTAATAATGTTCATTGTATAAAGAGAGCATAGAATGAGCAAATGGAAGATATTGGACTTTGCAACACGATATGGGCATGAATCAGCTAAGAATCAAGCCCATATTCCTGAATCTCAGTAGCTTCTAGTTTGAAGGGACTTCAGATCACTGGGATCAACACATACCAAATCCAGAAGTGACTTTAAAGATCTTGGATATTGGAGGGAATCTCGAAAAACTGGCACACTAATATATTGTTGGTAGAGCTGTGAACTGATCCAATCATTCTGGCAAGCCATTTGGAACTCTGCCCTAAAGGGTGTAAAAGTGTGCACATCCTTTGCTGCAGCAATACCACTACAAGGTCTGTATCCCAAAGAGATTTTTTTTAAAGGGAGTGAAAGAACTTGTTTTTTTACCAAAATATTTATAGCAGCTCTTTGTGTGTGTGTGTGTGTGTGTGTGTGTGTGTGATTTCTAAGAGCTAGAAATCAAAAAGATGCCCATCAATTGGCTAAACAAGCTGTGATATATGTACAAAAATGTTTGTGGCAGCCCTTTTTGAGGTAGCAAGAAACTGGGAACTGAGTGCATGCCCATCAGTTGGGGAATGGCTGAATAAATTATGATATATGAATGTGAATATGGAATAGAATATTATTGCTCTGTAAGAAACGATCAGCAGGATGATTTCAGAGAGGCCCGGAGAGACTTACAGGAACTGATGCTGAGTGAAAGGAGAGAACCAGGAGATTATTGTATACAACAACCACAAGATTATGTGAGGATCAACTGTGATGGACGTGGCTCTCTTCAACAATGAAATGATGCAGAATAGTTCCAAGTGTTCAGTGATGAAGAGAGCCATCTACACCCAGAGAGAGGACTGTGGGAGATGAGTGTGGAACAAAAAGAGTATTTTCACTCTCTCTATTGTTATTTGCTTGCATTTTGTTTTCTTTCCCAGTTTTTTTTCCTTCGTGATTTGATTTTTCTTGTGCAGCAAGATAACTGTATAAATATGTATACATATATTTGATTTAACATATATTTTAACATTTAACAGGTATTGGACTACCTATCATCTAGGGGTGTGGGTAGTGGGAAGGAGGGGATAATTTGGAACAGAAGACTTTGCAAGGATTAATGTTGAAAAATGACCCATGCATATGTAGAGCATTCTCACTCTCTCTGTTGTTATTTGCTTTCATTTTGTTTTCTTTCCCAGTTTTTTTTTTCCTTCTTGATTCGATTTTTCTTGTGCAGCAAGACAACTGTATAAATATATATACATATATTTGATTTAACATATATTTTAACATTTAACAGGTATTGGACTACCTATCATCTAGAGGAGAGGGTAGTGGGAAGGAGGGGATAATTTGGAACAGAAGGCTTTGCAAGGGTTAATTTTGAAAAATGATCCGTGCATATGTTTTGTAAATAAAAAGCTTTAATTAAAAACAAAACAAAACAAAACAACAACTGATTGCTATAATGTTGTAGTTTTGGTCAGCAAAACATCTCAATCCCCCTCCAATTATAATGGTCAAAAGAAAAGACTCAAAGAAGCAATAAGACTGCTCCTTGGGGATGGAGTCAGTTATAATAACAGATACAGAATTGAACTCTTATTTATTTCTGTGTTTTTGAAAAACACAAAAGAAAAGAAAGTTTGTTGACTAAACTTGAACAGAAAGGACAAAGCAACAATGTTTAATAGATTATTGAAACCCCAAAATAAGTGAGCAACTCTGTCTAGAAGAACATTCTATTCTATTTAAAGAAGTGACAAATATGATTGCTAAGCCACTGCTTTTGATCTTTGAAAGACCTTGGAAAATAGAGCTGGGAAGAATGAAATAAAACATATATCTAAATTTTCCAGGGAAAGGGAATGGAGTCTGCAACCTCAGAGAGCTGAAATTTGGTCAGAGAGCTGAAATTTGGTTTCTGGAAAAATTCTGAAATGCATTATTAAAAAGGATGATTTGTGAATGGCAAGAAAAGAAAGTAATAATCACAAAAAGCCAGTATAGCTTCAGTAAGAAATAGTCAAGACAAATTAAACTCATTTCTTTTTTGCAAGGATTACCTGACTAACAGATCAGCTTAATGCTATAAATACTTTTTCTCCACAACTTTCAGCAAGTCTTTTGACAGGTCTTTTATGACATCCTTTTGGATAACAGGGAGCCATTTGGACTAAATTTTCACAGGATGAGGTAGATTAAAAAACTGTTGAATGATTTGATTCAGAAAATAATCATTAAGAATTTAATGATAATTTGGGAGGGGGTCAATTTGTTTCCCAGAGTTTCCCAGATTCAATTTAACATTCTTATCAATAACTTTAGCTAAAGATAGGTAACTTGCATATCACATTTGCAGATGACACAAAGCTTAGAGAGTTATACAACATATTGGATGGCAGTATTAGGATATAAAAATGGCTAAAACACTGGACTGAATCTAATGAGATGAAATTTAATTGGAATAGGAATAAAGTATTACATTTGTATTCTTTAAAAAAAAAAATCAATGCCATTAGTACATTATAGGTGAGCCACGGCAATTGAGCCATGGGTCTGAGAAAAATCAATGTATTTTAATAGAATATGCATAAGCAGTGTGACAGCAACCAAGGTCTATTTCCTGCTAGACAATTTAGGTGATCTTCCTTCTGAACTTTACCTCCTTTTATGCCCTATCTCTGAGGTTATGTACGTAAAGGCCCTAGGAATAATAGAGTTGAAAGGAGTCAGATCAAAAGTAGGATGGTTTCCCAAAAATCCATAACAGGAGACTATAAGCCTCTGCCTCATTTAAATGACTTTACCCCAACATCCCTCAGATGCTGTTTAATTTTGATTGACTGGCCAATGTGACATCTCTTTAACTGCTCCTTTTTTCAAAGGGAATCACATTCTGAAGCTGTCAAATGACATAAGCTATGACAGGCCTAGGTGACTGAAATAGTCATCTTCTGTTTGCCTCTGAAATGCACATGCAAATGAGGAATGGAAGGGATTAAAATATCCTATGTCTGCAGTCCCAAGGATGAAGAAATAGCAACCCAGGGATCCTTTTGGAAGGCCAGGAATCCAGAAGGAATGAGCCTTTGATGTGTTATGTGGCTTCTATTCTTGCCTCATTTTTTTTATATTAGATGCTTCAGCTTTCTACATTTTGAGACCAATTTTTGTTCTTTCTCCCATTATATATTTTAAAGCACTAATGCTATTTTTGCAAATGCTATGCAGTAATAGAATAGCCTTATAGCATGTTTCATTCTTTTCATTTTCCTTTTTTATGCACCTTTTTTCCCATGAAGAAAACTAGCATTTTTATCACTGGCTTGAATGAAATTGGAAGTATATGGCATTCTTCATTATCACAAAATAAATATCTTAGTTTGTGGGAGATAGCTTATTTTCCCCATTGTATTTTCACACTCAAATTGTCTTTTGTATATATATATATATATTTTAAAGAAAACATTGGGCCCAGCTACTTCCAACTAAACCTTTTGTACAGTACATGGAAATGACATCTTAATTTTGCAACAAACCTTCCAAATAAGTTATATGAATGATATCCATTATAACCAATGTTCTTGTAACCAATGATTTATATACATATATGCGTATGATATAGAGATGCATATTTATATGTGGATACATACATATTTGCACATGCACATATGTGTATGTATATAGTTTCTAAACCCAGTTTAAAATGTATTTCCTTGAAAAATAATAATGTCCATATAATGTGTGTGTGTTAAGCAGATCAGTTAATCCACAACCATTTATTGAATGATGGCTGTCTGACACTGTACTAGGTACTAGGTACCCAAAGACAAAAAGGAAGCAGTCCCTGCCTTCTAAGACCTTTTATTCTACCCTGGAGAAATGGCATGTACATGTATAATAGCTATAAAAGAGATGTACAATATTGACAAGGTGACTTGATGAGAGAGAGCAATATCGAGGAGATATTTGGAAAGGCTTCACATATAGGATAATTCTCCCATAAAACAGAAGTGAATGGCAGAGCAAATTAAAAAAAAAAAACATAATCCTATAATATGTTGTTTACAGGAAACACATTTGACATAGAGAGACACACAGAATAAAGGTAAAAGGCTGGAACAGAATTTATTATGCTTTAGCTGAAGTTTAAAAAAAAAAAGCAGGGGTAGCAATTCTGATCTCAGATAAAGCTTAAGCAAAATAGATCTTATTAAAAGAGATAAGGAGGGAAAGTACATTTTGATAAAGGAAACTGTAAATAATGAAGTAGTAACAATACTAACTGTGATTGCACCAAATTCCTAGAGAAGATTTTAAGCCAATTACAAGAAGAAATAGACAGCAAAATTATTCTAGTGAGATCTCAATCTTCCCTTCTCAGAATCAGACAAATCTAACCAAATAAATAAAGAAGAAGAAGAAAGAAATTAGGGAGGTTAATAAGCTACCTGAAAATAATAGACTTCTGAAGAAAATTAAATAGAGACAGAAAGAAGTATACCTTTTTCTTAGCATGACATGGCACTTACACAAACATTGACCATATATTAGGGTATAAAACCTAACAATCAAATGCAGAAAGGCAAACATAGTCAATGCTTCCTTTTAAAATCTTTTCAGATATTCAATGCAATAAAAATTATATTACTTAAAGGATCAGGGATAGATAGATTAAAAACCAATTGGAAATTAAACAATTTAATTCTAAATTCTAAAGAATGAATTGGTCAAACAGCAAATCACATAAAAAGTACAACTTGAGCTAAGTCTTGAAGGAAACTAATGAATTTAAGAGGGTGAGAGACAGAAATACCACATTCCAGTTTTAAGGAAAGACACTGGAGATAAAAAAAATATAGTGTTTTTTGGGAAGGACAATAAGATGGTCACTCTGGTTGGGGTATATAATTTTCAAAGAGTATAAATATATATATAATTTAGTCTTGAAATACAAATGGAGGTTTAAAATGCCAAATACCCCTAGAGGTAACAGAGAGTCACTAGAATTTATTGAATAGTGTCGTTACATGATTAAATCTATCATTTACTTAATTCAGGAACTGTAGGTAAGATGGATTTGAATGAGAAGCTACTTGAATTTGAGAGACCAATGAGTAACTACTGATATAAAGCAGGGAAATTGTATAAATATGAGTAGAGTATATGGAGATAAGAAGGGGTACTTAAGGCATGTTGTGGAAATAGAAACACCAATAAGCAGTGACTTATAGGATATATGAAGGAAGTCAGGGTGAGGAAGAAAGGATGGTTTTAAGGTAATAAGGAACTAGAGATTAGTGGTACATAAACTAAAAGCATTGTGGCACCCCTCAAAAGAAAATGGATAAATGAATGAATGATTAAATAAATAGATTAAATAAATAAATGGAGAAGGTTAGAAGATTGGGGGGTGAGGACAGTGAGTTGAGAGAGCCTGACACATAAGTAAAGAGAAAAAATATGGATAAAGGGAGAAAAAAAATATGGAGAAAAATTTGACCTTGAAATCAAGAAGCTATTGGTTCTGGGCCCATCTATGATACATAATGACTGTGTGATTCCGCACAAGTCATTCATTTAACATCTCAGTGCCCACTGGCAATTATAGCTTTTTCAACTGCTGATCTGCATTAGGAGACTTTCCCTATACTGGACCAGACCAAAAATTGTCTGTTTGAAGGATTTAATAGGGCTTGTCTCACCCATCCTTGAGAATTAGTACAAGAATTTCTGTGTTACAGATGGAGAAACTGAAGTACAGAGACAAGATAATCAACCATAGGATCTTCATTCTCCTTGAAATGTTAAATGAAACCACAGTTCTCAAATTCAAGCCTAGATTTCTTTATGTGATTTTCGTTGTGGTTGTTCAGTTGTTTTTAGTCATGTCTAACTCTTCAAAAATCCATTTAAGGTTTTCTTGGGAAAGTTACTGCAATGATTTGCCATTTGATTTTCCAGTTCATTTTACAGAGAGGAAAACTGAGGTAAATAAAATTACATAATTTTCCCAGAGTTACACAGCTAGTAACTGCTTAAGGACAAATATGGACTTGGATCTTCCTGGTCCAGCATTCTATTCACTGCACCACATAGTTTCCACTCTTTCCACAATGCCATTCCATAATTCCAGTCCAACAAATGAATTTAAGGAGTCTCTATAATTTTTGACTTATAAGAAGGATCTTGGGGTAGAGCTGTAAAGTTCAGTGGTAAAGATACCAGATTTAGAATGAAAGGACATGAGTTCAAATTCCAGTTCTGTTATTATCTATTTGTTATTTGTTCTTTCATTTTTTTTCCAACAATGTCCAACTCTTTGCATCCAAATTTGAGGTTTTCTTGGCAAAGATACTGGAGTGGTTTGCTATTCTTTTCTTGAGCTCATTTTGCAGATGAGAAACAGAGGAAGATAGTATTTAATGACTTGCCTAGGGTCACTCAGCTTGTAAGTGTCTAAGGCTGGATTAGATAGGAAGATGAGGCTTTCTAACTCCAAGCCTGGCACTCTATCAACTGTCCCACCTAGTCATCTAACTACCTGTATAACCTTCAAAAAGCAGCTTTTCCCTCTATGTAATCTATATTTTTGAGGATATAAATCCTGAGAGTTCACTCTATGGCCTTCCAACATGCTAAATGGGTCATCAAGTACTTTCCTGGGAAATCCTGTCTATGGTGAAAAATAGTAAGGGCTCTCAAGCCATATTTTCATGATGAAATTAACTTTGCAGTCTTTAATAAAATTGGAAATAAATAGTCTGCATGCATATGCTTATTTCAATTGATAAGCTAATCAAATCAAATTAGCCACTTCTAAGTCAATTAATAGAAGGTGACCAACCCCAGTACCTACCCTTCATTCTCAATTCTGAATAGGATAGGTACCAAATTGAAACTATATAATGAAACTATCAAGTCCAGGGGATTTGGAGCTCTTAGTATTTCTGTTTATTATGGGCCCAAAGTTGTCTCATTTGTTTTCATTCCATTTTCTGGCTACCATTACTTTCTCTATGTTCTGAATCTGGTCCTGAAAGACTTCCACTATAAAAACTTGTCTTCAGACCATTCTGTATGGAACTTTGCAATTACTTTCTACAATCTCTAGATTTCTATGGCCCCAAGCTCTTCCAAATTTGATCTTCATTCTCCTTGACTTCACAAAGTCATAGAACTTCATGTGGAAGGACTTTAGGGGTATTTTTATCTTGTCTCCACATTCTCAGATGGAAAATTGAGGCCCAGAGAGTTAAAATGCTTATACACATAATTGTTGCTTTTAAAATATAAGCTTTGTGCAATAAACTGGGAAAACATTTTTATATCCAAAGGATCTAATAAAGGCTTCATTTCTAAAATATATAGAGAATTGACTCAAATTTGTAATAGTTCAAGCCATTCTCCAGTTGATAAATGATCAAAGAATATGAACAGACAATTTTCAGATGAAGAAATTGCAAGTATTTGTAGTCACGTGAAAAGGTCCTTCAAATCACTATTGTTCTGAGAAATGCAAATTAAGGCAATTCTAAGATAACACTACATACCTGTTAGATTGGCTAAGATGACAGGGAACGATAATGATGAATATTGGAGGGGATGTGGAAAAACTGGGACACTGATACATTGTTAAACGGATCCAACCATTCTGGAGAGCAATTTGGAACTATGCTCAAAAAGTTACCAAACTGTGCTTACACTTTGATCCAGCAGTGTTTCTATTGGGTTTATATCCCAAAGAGATCTTTAAGGAGGGAAAGGGACCCACATGTGCAAAGATCTTTGTGACAGCCCTTTTTGTAGTGGCAAGAAACTGGAAACTGAATGGATGCTCATCAGTTGGAGAATGGCTGAATAAGTTATGGTATGTGAATGTTATGGAATATTATTGTTCTGTAAGAAATGACCAACAGGTTGATTTCAGAGAGGCCTGAAGAGACTTACGTGAACTGATGCTGAGTGAAATGAACAGGACCAAAAGACCATTATATACTTTAACAACAATATTTATGATGATCAATTCCGATGGACTGGCCCTCTTCATTCAGTTATTTTGGACCAGTTCTACTTGTGCAGTGATGAAGAGAGCCAACTACACCCAGTGAGAGGATAGTGGGAACAGGAGATAGAATACAGCATAGCATTCTCACTCTCTCTGTTATTATTTGCTTGTGTTTTGTTTCTTTTTTCTCATTTTTCTTTTTCTTCCTTCTTGATCTGATTTTTCTTGCACAACCGGATGGCTGTGTAGTATGTATACACATATTGGATCTGGCATGTATTTTGGCATATTTGGCATGTATTGGACTACCTGCCGGGTAGGGGAGGGTTTGGGGGGAAGAAGGAGAAAATTTGTGGCAGGGGGTTATGCAGGGGTCAGTGTTGGAAAAATTACCCATGCATATGCTTTGTGAATAAAAAAAAATAAATAAATGAAATAAAACTTCCTAAAAATAAGTGGGTTTTTTTTTTCACTTTTATCTTCTGAAGTTGTTTACTATTCTTCATTCACCTCTACATCTAAGTTTGTATCATGACTCAAACCTAAGAAAGACTTTAGGAAACATCTTTTCCTTATGTGAGTCAAACCAGCTCTCTTCAACCGCCAGAACTTGAGGTCCTGGGAAGACTTACATGAACTGATGCTCATAGAAGTAAACAGAACCAGGAGAACATTGTACACAGTAACAGCAACATTGTATGATGATCAATTATGATAATTCTTCTCAGCAATGCAGTGGACCAAGACAATTCTAGTAGATTTCAGATGGAAAGTGTCATGCCCATCCAAACAGAGAACTATGGGGTTTGAATGCAGATTGAAGCACACTATTTTCACCATTTCTTAGTTTACTTTTTCTTTTTTATAGCTTTTCCCTTTTCTTCTGATTTTTCTTTCACAAAATGACTAATAAGAAAATATATTTAAAGTGATTGTACATATATAACCTAAAGCAGATTGCTTACTGTCTTGGGAGAAGAGGTAAGAGAGGAACTGAAAAAGACATTTAGAACTCAAAATCTTAAGAATTGAATATTGAAATGATCTTCATATGTAATTGGAAAAAAAAATAAAATGCTATTAAGAAAAATAATAATAAAGGAAAAAAACATAAAAATGGCACAGTATGAAATGACATAGTTAGGTTGTCATTAGCAGTAATAATGAAGGAACTACACCAAATCCTGGCAAAAACAGGTGAAAGACTTTATTTCACAATGGATAAGATTAATTGATTTATTCATTCAACAAGTTTTAATGAATTATAATTGTTACTTTGCCAGTATTCATTAAGTTCCTAGTATGTAGCAAGAGGTATACTAAAGACTAAGGATACAAAAGCAGGTAAAGAGATTTGACATGCTTAGAGCTATATGTTAGGAAGATCACTTTGGCAGCAAAGTGGAGCTTGGAGTGGGGAGAAACTTGAGGCAGGAAGACCATACAGCAACCAGACTACTTCACTAGTCTGAGTACAAAGACTCCAGCAAGGTGATGGCTGCATGCATGGACAGAGGAAGATTTGTCTTATATACATTGAAAAGGTACAGACAATGTTTGATGGCAGATTGAATAAATAGGGGGAATTTGAACACTTGTGGAGGACTAAGCAGATGATAATATCATAAATAATGGGAAAATGCATGGAAGAGTGGATGATTTGCAGAGGAAAAGTGTTGTTTTCTTTTGGACATGTTGATTTTGAGATGTTAATGGGACTTCCCATTTAAGATATTCTAAAGGCAGTTGGTCATACAGGACTAGATTTCAGTAGAGAGATTAGATCTGGATATATAGCTTTTGGGTGCTTAACATCATAAGATTTAGAGTTAGGAGAAATCTTGGAAATCTCTAATTTAATTCCCTCAATTTAAAGATGATCAAACTGAGGCTCAAACAGATGCAAGACTTATACTCACAGGAATGGTAAGTAGAAGGGGATAGATATTTCATTTACAAGCCAGCATGGACAGAGCTTAAATTTGAGCACCCATTTTCCATTCATCCTATATTCCCTTTTGTCTTTTAAAATAATATTTAATGGGAATGTTTTACTTGATTGTAAACACTTTATTGATTGAATCAGTAAGGTGAAGAGAGGGGAGGGAACAAAAGAATGGTGAGATAGAATTTAGACCTCAAAACTCTAAAAAAACCTTAATAAATCACTTTAACATTCAATTGGGGGAAGTAAAATGTCACATGAAAAGAGAAAAAAAATAAATGAAATGTTTAGCAGCACTTAACACCCCACATCTTCCCAAAATATTGCCATACTGAAGGCATAGTTCTCAAATAGTATGATTCATTCATTAAATTACTCATAAATTCATTCAGTAATTTATTTATTCATTCACTCATTCAGACATCACCTCATTCATCAATCTGCTCATTCATTCTTTCATTCATTTATTCATTCATTCAACAAGTATTTATTGAGAATCTATTATTAATTAAGCAGTGTTCTAGGTACTGAAGGGAATACAAGTAAAGGATAGGAGAAGTTCCTTGTCCTTCAGAATTTTATAAACTACGTGGGGAGAAAAAACACATAGGGGAAAGTTAAATGATAATTTTTCTTTAAGACAGTAGAAGAAATATTCAAAGTGTCAGATGAATGAGTATGGAAAAAGTAAACATTCTTGTCCCAAAAGAGAGAGTAAGGTAGGCAGGTGGAACCACTTAAGAACAAAGAGAATGAGAACCATTTTTACCAAGCTGTATAATCTATTGAAGTGGATTCTCGTCCTTGATGGGAAAGGAAATCATAATAAATGAACAGAAAACTGAGTCTTTATCTTTAAGTTACTTACATTGCAATTAGCTATTTATACCAAAAACTTATATGAAAAAATGATCATTGGAAATTAAACATATTCACATTTGGAAATGGTCTGAATCTAAACTCTGTGTGGAAATGCTGGGGACTGAAGACAAGAAAAGAGACCATTCTTCTGTAACTGGGATATAATGAATTGATCATTTCAACCCAGTCAAGAAATGTAGAATTCTTTCAAAATAATGTGTGTGTTTTTTGAGTTGTGTCATGGCCTGATGTTTAACCTAATTAACACAAATAAAAGGAACACTAATTAATACACCCTAGACAATGTGACATTTATAGCCCTTGGTATGATGAATGAGGGGAAATTGCATGGCATTTCTGAATGATGCAGATAATTAAGCAGAGAAGTAGAGGGATTCATTGTCACAGTCAGAGTGAAAGGCATGAAGAAATTCAAATTCAAAGAGAGTTGATTTCTCTCAGGATCTGCACACTCTTCAACTCATGGGTAGCATAGCAATTTGCATACGTAGCATGAAGAAAATGCTTCCTAGACTCCTTCCAGAGTGTCCTACATTTTCTTCCTTATGCAATAAAGGCCTTGAACAAAGGGCATATGTTTTAACTCTGCAATTAGAACTAAGATTGAAGATGTGACTAGATCTGATAATACAATAGCATTAAATTCCCACTAAAGTAAGAATGGCTGGCAGAGGTGCTTTTACTCAAGGAAAATCTGATGGAGGAAAAGAGAGAGAAGGATAAAGGCCCTGTGCCCTTGAATTGGGAAGCTGAAAAGCAACAAAAGGAAGGCTAGGGATATTGAAAATCAATTTCTTCCTGCAACACTAGAAATTACTACCCAGGAATCAGATGCTTTATTCAAAAATCTTTCTCATATTTAGAAAGAATAAATCATATTTCTGGATATTGATGATGATGAGGAAGAGGAGGATACTTAGTATTTATAAAGCACTTTAAAGCTTGCAAGACATTTTAAAAGTTTTATCCTTACAACACCCTGGTAATTGGATACTTTTTTTTTTTATTCCCATCTTACAGGGAAGGACGTTAAGGAAGACAGAAGTTAAATTATTTGTCAAGGAGCCTATAACTAGTTAAGTATCTGAGGTTACATTTGAATTTAGAATTTTTTGACTTTAGGTCCAAAACTTTATACACTCTATCACCCAAATGCCTAGATAGTCTAGGGGTATAGTGGCATATTAATGCATGCATGCACATATGTATAAATACATGTATCCATAACAATATGCTAAATATTGACGAGTCCCTTCCATGAGTAAATGGTTCTAGTATTGCACATAATTCTTGTAAAATTGGAACCAAATTGTGACAGTGAGATTGTCCAAAAGAAAGATACATCCTCATGACTGAATCCTCATTCCAGATAACAGAAAGAAGTCCAAAGGAGGCTATGGAATTAAGACCTATTGGCAAGTATGTGGCACTGAGCTTGGAGTCTGGAAGATTTGAATTCAATGTAATGTGAGATATGTACTAGCTTTGTGACTCTTGGCTATCAATTAATTTGTGTTTGCTTCAATTTCCTCAACTGGTAATGGGGTTTAATAACAACACATCCCTCCCACAACCAGTAGGGGGATCAAATAAGAGACTATTTATTATTATTATTATTATTATTATTATTATAGAGAGACTATTTCTAAAGTGCTTATCATAGTACCTGGCACATAGTAGCTGTTAATAAATGCTTGTTTTTCCTTTATTTCTAGATATCAGCCCAGTCTGCTTTTAACAAGATATTGTATTAAAATATCTATTGCATCTGCTTGAGTTATTTTTCAATTGTGCCCAACTCTGTGACTCCATTTGTAGTATTCTTGGCAAAGATTCTGGAGTTGTCTGTCATTTCTACCTCCAGCTCATTGCACAGAAGGGTAATGTGAGGGTCCAGTGATTTGCCTGAAGTTACAGAGATAGGAAGCATCTGAGGTCAGCTCAGATGTTCTTGACTATAGGGCCAGCATTTTATTCACTTCATTACCTATCTGCCCCCTTCCAACTGTGTTCCTTTAATATTCAATGTCAAAGTTTAGGGACTAGACTTATGATTTCATTGGGATAAGGGATTCTCAAATAAAGAGATTCCCTCTAGCAATGCAACCTGATACCTTTTCTGTACCTGTCTTAGAAACTGCTTACGCAACAACAACAACAAAAATAGTTAATATATCCAGAGCCTCAAACAAAGGAAAAATGAGACACAAACATCAACTCTTCCTGGCTCCAAGGCCAGCTCTCTAACCATTATAAAGCCCTATCATAATATTAAAAACAATTAGAACTCAGGTTCTTTTGGTCGATGTGGCAAAGGATTCTTATTCAAGCCAATTGTAACATGACACTGAAAAACTTTTGAACAATCCCAATAGGATAAGAAGTGAAGATATTAACTGGGGAAGAATTTATGTGCATGATACGTCTCTGATAAGGATCTGATATTCAAGATATAAAAGCAACTAACACAAATACATGACCAAAAACCATTCCCCTAAAAAAGAAGGGCAAATTATTTACAACCATATGAAAGAATGCTCCAAAACACTAGTAATAAGAGAAGTGCAAATAGAAATAACTCTAGTTTCATTCAATGTTCATTAAACTATTAAAATGGGAAAAATGATAATTATCATTATTTTATGGGATCATCTAAAGATATTTGTTATTAATGTAATAATAACATTATATATGATATAATAATACTAAAGATTGGTTCAATCATTCTAGAAACCAATTTGGAATTTAGCTAAAAAAAAAAAAAACAACTAAAAATGGCTAAACCACCTTGATACAAAAATCAAATTATTTTGCATAAATCCCCCAAAAGTTAATTGATTCATCAAAATTTTATAGCAGCATTTTTTTGTTGTACCAAGGGGTTTCTCAAGGGGGAAAAAGTGTAACAATTATGGCAATGACAAAAACTGGGAACAAAGCAGATGCTCATGATAGAGTACTATTGTTTTGTAAGAAATTACAGGAAAACAGTTTATACAGTGTCTGCAAATATCTAAATGGAAAGAACAACAACAAATCCCCAAAATTGAGTACTATGAAATTAGAATAACCAAGTTGGGCCTCAGAGAAGAAATACAAGAATGAATCTCCCTATTCTGCAAGGGGAGGGAACTATGGCTGTGGAACACTGATGATAAGGTAAAAATTGGTTAATGTGTGATTAGTTTCCTGAAGTCTTTTTCTCCCTCTTTTGATTTTTTTTTTTTTTTTTGGCAAGGCAATTGGGATTAAGTGATTTGTCCAGAGTCACACACCTAGTAAGTGTTGAATTTGAATTCAAGCCCTCCTGATTCTAGGACCAGTGCTTTATTAACTGTACCATCTAGTTACTGTTTTAGAACTAAAAATAAATAAATAATCATTCTCTGGGAAGGGGGTAAATTAGAAATATGCTGGGAAAGATAAGTAATGGAAAAAAAAGTTTAAAAAAAAATTATCCATTTACAAATTCATCCCAACCAAACCATTTAGTTGAGGTTAAAAGTGATTTTTTTTTTTCCAAAAAAAAAAAAAAAAAAAAAAAGGAAAGAAAGAAAGAAAGAAAATGGAGGCCTAAAAATTGCAGACATAGTCTGAGCTTATTCTTTGGTCAGAAAATCAATAACCATAAGACAACAAGGACTGTTTGAAAATATATAGGATAATGGTACAGTGGTTAGAGCACCAGCGATGACCTGAGTTCAAATCTGTCCTCAGATATATATATATTTTTCTTTTTCTCTTCCTTCTCTGCCAAATTGACTTCACCTCTCCCGGATTTTTTTTTTTCTTGTCTTCAGATAATTAACACAACACTTCCTAGCTGTGAAACCCTGATCAAGTCACTTCACCCAACTGCTTCAGGGGAAAAGAAAGAAAACATATAGGATAAAAAAAGACAGATTAGGGTAGTATCACCACAGTTACAGCCATACAATGATGTGATTTCAGAGTCTATCTCCATTGATTATATCTTGTCTTCTAGATATTCCCAATGGCTATCAACTTTTAGAAATATTCGTCACACATGTGATCAACACATATAGACATTTGACAAATGTTAATAAATTTGATGATCAATAGAGTGGGCCCGAGGGAGAAATTTCTATATTTATTCTCATAATTTCATCCCTTTCTCAGAATTTAAACAGTAGAAGCCTCTATTGCAGCATTCTAATCCAAACTCTACATGGAATTGGTCATTCAGTTTATTCTTGAAGATCTCTAAAGATTAGGAATCGATTAGCTCTTAAAGCAGCCAATATTCCACATTGAAACAAATCTCATTAGAAAGGTTTTTTGTTTTTGTTTTTGTTTTTTTCCCCTGACATTAAGAGGTAATTGTTTTCTGGAATTTCTGCTGGTTCTGCCCTATCCTTTTAAGTCAAATGGAATGCACCTAATCATTCTCCCCATAACCATCCTTTAAATATTTGATCACAGATATCATGTATTGTTCCTTCAATCAATTCTAATATGACATAGATTCAAGGACCTAAAGTATACTAAAAATACCTTTTCTCTGGATGAATTCAAAGTTGTGTATGTCTTTAAACTATGGTCCTCAACTCTGAGTACCATGGTCTGGATGACTTTAGTACAATAGGACTACCACTTCCCCATTTCTAGTCAATATCTCTCTTAATTCTGTTAAAGATTACAATAAACTGATTTTACTACCACTTCACATTGTCTAATGATTTTGAGATTTGAGTCTACTAACCAGACCTCCCCATTCTTATACTTATGAGTTTTAAGAGATCTCAAAAAATCTCAATTTATATCTACAAGAATTTATTCCATAACATTGTCTTTTCTTTCTCCATTTCCCACAGAACTCTCACATGAGATTGTAAAATACTTGAATATAAGAATTTGATCTGACCCTAATTGTTTCCCATTATGAGACACAGTACAGCGCTGGATTCATAGTAAGTTTCAAAAAATACCTGTTGTTTTGATCTCCAGATACACTACTTATATTCAGCTTAGATATAAGTGTCAGGGTAATATTTTTCAGTAAGAATTCAGTGAGAAATGGGGGTAGTACTCAGAAAAAAAAAACTTTAAAAAATTAGTTGAATATAAGAACCTTGGGGTCTTTGAAAATCTGTTGTCTCATTGAAATTAATATTATGTACAAGCCAAATTTTGAGCTAATGAGATTTAATCAATTTGTAATGCTGTTTAATTAAGAAAGCAGGAAATAAGGATAACTACTATTCAAGGTTCCCTTGATTTTAATTGATAAACAAATAAGACACATCCCTAAATGCTGATCCTTGATGACAGTAAAATGATTGGTTGACTAAAAATTAAATAAATTTGTCACTCTTCCTTTTCCCTAAATTTATCTTCCTTCTTAAGGGATGTAAGTTTTGAAGGCCTACTGCTTTAATAATATTGTGTATATTGAATTGTCCTTTTTCCACCTCCTCAATTATCTTGGCCACCTTTTCTGCCTTATATCTTTCCCAGTTCAAATAGTTAATTTTTTGTTGTTGTTGTTGTTTTTTGTTTTGTTTTGTTTTATTTTTTGTTTATTTGTTTGTTGAGAAAAAAACACAGCAAAAAAACTGAGTAGTTTTGTATTGTTTCCCCACCATCCATTTTTATAATGTAATCTATTACTAGCATCAGTCCTTTTCTTCTCTTCATTTTCTTCTTGCCCCAAAATAGATTTTTAAAAAGGCTTCATTTGCTGTCTATGGCATTCGTCTCCAATCTCAATTCATCCCGAGTTTTAGTACTGCTGAGCATTCTTCTTATAGGACTTTTCTGGTCTTTTGTATTTGTCTTAATTTAACTGCCATTGCTCCCATCTTGTGTACACAGCTTTTTCAAAATGAAGTTGCACAAAGTGTACTCTCTGCATTCACATAAGGAACAGCAGAAAAGTTCCTATTTTCTTCCTCATTGAAACCATTTGTGTTCATCTTATGAGAATTTTCTCATTTCTCATTCTTGTAGTACAGAATTTTTAGACATAGGACCCTACCTGTCATTTCTCAGAATGCTTTGAAATCGATTTCCATCAAATTTAAAGTTCATATGAAATTGTATTTGCCTTTTTCTTCCTTATCAGTCACAAACTCTAAGCTGGAATACTCACTATTCTCCAAGGGGCTTTCTCATCTTGTCTTTATCTTTTCTGTTTTGGTCAATGAGAAGTGCAGAATAATTGTTCTTCTAATCTACTTTTGCCTTTGAAAGAATGCAAAGGACATCAATGTAAGTAAAAAATGTATTCATTACTCTTGCTTTTGTCTAAGTTCCTATTAATATTCTTTTATAGACTAAGAAAAAGTCTTAGAAAATGTGACTTGTCCGCAATCATATATCTAGAGAGACTTGAATGATTTAAATTGAGAAAAATGTCACTGCATCAAAATCATAATAAAATTTAGCTTCTTGGTCCCTGCAAACATACATACATATGAGTCCTATGGAATCAAAAGTGGTTGAATATCTGATCATTTCTCTGCCTCACGCATCCATCACTCTAGTTCAGGATCTCATCATCTCTCTGTTAGTGTATCATAAAGGTCTTCTAATTGCTGTCCTTGCCTCCAATCTCTCTTCTCATCAATCCACCAATCACAACTGTCATCAATTTGATATTCCTAAATTGGAAATACAGCTGTCATTCCTCCTCCTTCACTCCCCCGTGACAATATATAGATAATGGAACTTTCTATTATGTCAAGTTAAGACGCAAACTGTTTGGGATTTCAACAACATAACTATAATATGACTACTTTACAATCTCTCTTTAAACTGCTTTTACATGATTCCTGCATTCTAGCCAAACTTGTCCACTTTCTGTTTTATGGATACCACACTTCCATTGTCTATACTTTTTCATTGCTTAAAGTGTTTTTGCTTTACATCTCTGCCTTTTGGAAGGGTCTATAAAAAACTTCTTTTCTAAATTTCTCATTTTGCAGATGAAGAAACTGAAATTAACCTCCATACTACATGAAGATTACACAGATATTCCTCCAAAGTCTCCCTCTCCCCCCATTACTTTGTAGTTATTTTGCACATATTTGGTATTTATTTATGTGTATGGTGTTTCCTCTAAGCATAAAATAAGCTTCTTGAAGTCAGGGATTTTTTTTTTTTGTCATTGTATTCTTATTATTTATTACAGCCTCTAATACATAGTGAGTGGTTAATAAATACTTCTTGAATTACTTTAAATTGAACACCTTCTTTACGAATTAGGAAATCAAGACCCACAAGAGTCAAATGGCCTAATATCATACAGGTAAGAAGTCGCACAGCAGGTTTGAACCCACGATTTCTAACTCCAGAGGTCATAATATTTCAATTATTCCACATTTTCTTCTTTGGATCTTCAAAAAATCTTGTCAAAAAGTCTGCCCACTGTTGGTCTACACGCAGAAAATTTTATGGAATTCACCTAGACATTGAAAAATGTTTTTAATGGAAGGATTCACATTGTTTTCTTTATGAGATTTGTGGGTGCAGCTCACAATGATGCTCACATCATTGGTTCTTTTGTGTCATTCTACTGATAATAAAAATATATGAAAATAAATCATATTAAACATCATGAGATTTATGAGTAGCTTATTGTTTTTTATTTGATCAGATTTTGGGATGGTCCCTACAATTTTTGGTTTTCTATCTTTGAGGTTTGTGTGTAAATCTGTGTGGAGGACTGGAGAGAAGAAGGGAAAGAAATTATGTGTACCCTTAGCCCTAATACATTAGTTTTACTTGCTTGTTTGAACCAGAAATAATTAAAGGTAACAATAGACTGTACCTAAATGAAAATGTTCTCGATTAAACCTTGAAAAGAAAAGGATGGTTTCATGTTCATAGACTTCCTGTGTCTGTTGACCTCTCTTTCTCCTCTTGGCACACAACTCTTGCACTACTGCAAAGGGACATCTTTTCTGTTTTCATTTCCAGACTGGATGGCAGATGAAACAAGAAAGTTGAGCTATTAGCTCAAAGGAAATAGAAAGTTTCCTCTGGAGGCCATACTGTGTCCAAAACAGCTATTCTTCCAAGAGGGATGTGGAAATATGGCAAGAACTAAGCATTTTGAACTCTGCTGTGATCCTAACCCCAGAATAATCACATATTAAGTGGTTCTTTAAAAAAAAAAAAAGAAAGAAAGAAAAAAACAGAAACAAACAATCAACAATTTATAGGGGATAGAGGCCAGAAAGACTGAGGTTAAGTCTTGCTTCTGACACTTAACGGCTGGGATCCAAGGCAAGTAATTTAACCCCACATTGTTCTGGACAACTCTCTAAAAGTAACACTCTAAATTACAAATAATAATAATAATGATAATAATATCTTAGTAGAGAGTTTCCTCATCATATAGTCCTTCATAATAAAGAAATTATAGAGTTTCTACCCCCATCCATTCAATACATGACACCTTAAGTCAAGCATTTTAAGCCAAAAGGAACTAAATTATGATAGGTTTCTCTTTTATCAGAAATGGATATTCTTAACCTTTTAACTGTTGTCAGTCAGTAACATTTTCAATATTGCTAATGAAATTGTCATTATCGGAGATAAATTCATTTATCAGATCAAATCAAATAATACTTATTAAGTGTACAGCATTGTGCCTGGAACATAATAGGCACTATGTAAATGCTAGCTATAATTACTGTTTTATAATTACTTAAAAACATGGAGTCTCAATTTCCTTAACTGTAAAATGGATTAGATCACACTTGTCTCAACTAATTTACAGGTTTAGACTGAGAACAATTTAGTTATTTAGTGATTTAAAAAGGTTTGGTTATTAAACATTTCAAAAAAACTTATGTAGGATAGTTATTAGTATCTCCTTACCATCTTTTTGATCAGATTCAAAACGAAAAAAGAAACTTGGTACAGATTATTATTCTGTCATTCTCTCATGCTTAATGCTCTACAGACTTTTAAAAGTTAATATTCTAAGGACCTTTTCATATGGCTAAAACAATTATTATTTTTTTATAATTGAATACAAATATTAGGATATGAACACATGACACAAATTCACTGAAAGCACTAAGATTATTTATTTTGATTATTAATCATTGTTATTATTCACTGTGAGAATAATCTAGTTTTGGACAAAAAAAGGACCATGCTGGTCTTGTCTGTTGGCTTTGGAGCTGCTATTTAATATTTCCTATTCAGCCAAGACCTTTTCTCCACTATTTCTGTTATCTTGCCCACAAGAATGGAAAAGAAGTCCAGGAAAATGCTGAGTTATTCATGTTGTGTCTACATAGCAACAAAACAAAATGAAAAAAATGGAAAAGTCAGTCAAAACAACTAGCTGATTTGCTAATATCACACTATACTACAAATACACACACACACACACACACACACACACACACACAAATGATAAGATGCTATGAGTATGCTATTCTTTCCAATGTATTGTTCTAGTGTTTTATGGATTCAGTTTTTCCTTGAAAAAGAAAAAAAATAGCTAAGAGATGTAATAGTATATTTCTTTTAATATAAACAATATTTCTTTTAAATTAAACATATGAAATTTTTAACACAGCAAACAAAACAAAACCTTAAATCACCTTTCACTGCAAGGTATATATTCTGAGAGTATTTAAGAAATAAACTCTCAAAGATTGAGTGGAATATGTTGAAAAAACTAAGGAAAAATTCAAATTGTTTCATCAATAATCCTTTTAATACTTTTGTATTTCCAAATGACATTTTTGAACCTTTCCACCTAAGAATAAGGCAGCACATTACACATTGGTCCTTTCTGATAATATATGGCCCATTCTACAGTTATAATCCATCCTTCAATTCTCTGAAGTCTTGATCTGCATTATAATTCTTACAGTCTCAATTTTTTTTTGGTTTTTTTTTTTTTTCTTTTGTATTATTGTTGTCTAATGGTCAGAGTTCTTCTTTCTGCCTACTTTATTCTGCATCATTTCATTCTACTCTTCTTTTAACACCCTAAAAATGATTCATTCTCCCAGGTTATTTAATATCTTTTCATTCCAACTGAGACCTCTCATCCAAACTTTTCTCCAAACCTTTTTTGCTGAAATCTTCATCGAAAAAATGGAAACTTCTTCTCTCTTCATCATTGCATATCACTTAGATATCTATTCTCTTAGCTCCTGTCTCTAAGAAAGTTATATCTTGTCATTTTCAAAGTACAATCCCATTCTCTATCATCAACCCCAATTCTTTCACCAAACTTTAATCTCTTTCAATTTATTAACTCTTTTTTCCCCTGATAAATTACCCTTATCTCTTCATTTTAAAATACAACAAAAACATTATTGGATCTTACCATCTCTGCTAATAATTAATCTGCATTTCCTTCTATTCTTGGTTTTTCTTGTGAAAATTCCATTCAAAATGTTACTATTTTTCTCACTTCATTCTAAATTTTTGGAACTCTGGCTTTTAAACTAGTCACTCAATAGAAACTGCTTTTTAAAGCTGCCAATAATCTTTCCATTTCCAAGTTTAATAGTCTTTTTCCAATCCTCACTTTTCTTAACCTCTTGAATGCTTTCTCTTCTTTTTCATGACATTGTTTCCCCCTTTTTTTTCTCTTTCCTTTCTCATTCTCCTTTCCTGTATTTTCAACCAATTCATACACAATAACTACAAGTATCCACTAACACAGCTCTTCTCAGACTTTTAGGTCTCAGCAGTCTTGTCATTCTTTAAAAATGACTTTAAAAAAGAACTCCATAGAGCTTTTCTTTTAATATGCATTACATATGTGCATAATTGACATATTAAATTTTTTGACATAATAAAATTAACATTGATAAACTTAAAACAGATACTTATTTTCTGTATGGAGGGACATTTCATTAAAATAATTATTTTTCTGAAACAAAAAACTATTAGGGATAATAATGGCATTGTTTTGTATTTTTCTAAATCCCTTTAGTGTCTTGCTTATTAAAAGATTTCTGCATTCAATTTATTGCAATATTTTGAAGAAAGTCTGGCTTCACATATGAGAGTTAGAAAAGGGGAAAAAGTATTTTAATAACCTATTCAGATAAATGTACACAATCTGTTATAATATAACTCCCAAACTTCACCATTGGTAGTTTCTTAAAGCATAGTGGTTGTGAACTCTAATATATGTATGTATATATATATATATGTCTGTGCACATATGCATTTATATACATATAAATATATACATACAAAGCATGAAATTATATGTACATACATAATTTCATACTCTGTCATATGACAATCCATTGGCCTTTTGTGCTTTGAAATAATTTTTTACTCTGTGTGCTTTTATAACATTTTACATTGTTCATTAGGAAAAAGTGGTTCACTAAGTTATGACTAAGTTACTGACATATTTCATTATATGATATCAGATAATTACATTAATTAATATTATTGCCAATCTTATCTGAAAAGTCTTGAACTATTGATAATTGTCAAGCTCCCAGTGGCAGATTCTGGGTTC